>NC_056726.1:1634196484-1634236484 GCF_019279795.1 Protopterus annectens | reverse complement strand
GTGTGTGCGTGTGCGTGTTAAATGGAAACATGTGGTGTGTGCCACCTAGTACACTTACCATTGTCCACTGTAGAAGGGCTGCTGACATTAGCCACTATGCACTCACCTGTATACACCCCCTCAGACCTATCAGCCATGTGGCACATGCAGTAACTCTTTTTAAAACCTGTTACTTGTGTTCAGCTGTACCCAGGATATGACACAGTCAATGTGTCACCACAGTGCCATACCCCTTGTAGGACATGACAGCAAACCAACATCCTGCTGACGCATAGACACCTACAAAACAAACTGAATACATTATGGAGACCACAATCAGCCAGTGTTAATAACAGCTATAGTGCATCATGGCTGGACAGCTACACATCCTGACATGTAAGCATTAAACTTTCCTGCTGAAAACATGTTACATGGTATTACATTGCTACACTTTAGTACATTCACCCTGTGCATCAGAACCATATTAGCCTATCCCTGCATCGAAGGTATGGATGACAGGGATGTGGCACATGTATCATCATATGCACAGGGTGTGTTGTGGGTTTGCCAGAGACCTAGGCTGAGCCATTTGGCTGATATCATGTGTGTGTTAGGGGGTTTTGTTATTAATTGGGCTGTGCAGATGTGGTGTGTGTAGGTATGGAATTGCCCTAGCTGTGTTGGTGATGTGTGTGGGTGTGTGTGTGTGTGTGTGTGTGTGTGTGTGTGTGTGTGTGTGTGTGTGTGTGTGTGTTTGTGTGTGTGTGTGTATGCACACAGTTCTGCTATGTTGCTGCCCTATACAGGGGTTTGTTGGACAGCTGTAGACCATACATAGCAGGGTGTGCAGTTCACCATCTCTGGCCACAGACACGAGAACTGTGCCTGACAGGGGTTCCACGGGCCCTACCAGCTGCAAGCCCAGATATGGTAGTCTCCCCGGATGATGATAAATGTCCCTGTTGGGACCGGCCAGGACCACGTGCACATGGCCTGCTGTGTTGTGGTGTGGACAGTATCCCCCCTTGCAGTGCTGGTGCTGGTACTGCCACTATGGGAGTGAATGTAACTTGTTGCATGTCCATGTAGACCTCCACCTATTGGTGTTGCTAACCAACGTCCATGTGGCTGTCACCCCACTCCCACCATATGCTCTAACACAAACATTGCATGGTCGAGGATTCCCACCATCTCACCCAACCGTCTATCCAGGACCTCTGCAAAATAACGGTGGCCACCTGCAAGATCACGGATGTTGTCAATAACAGCAGAATGAGTAGCCCTCTGGATCCTCAGACTCTGATATAACATTCCATACGTGCCTGTGCCTCCATGACGGCCCAAAACATGTGTCTGGTGACACCTGCTGTGGCACTTCTGCCAGAGGCATGATGGACAGCAGCCCTCCTATGGACACCACTGTATGTCTGCCTGTGTGGTACCTCGCCGGTCATCTGGCTATGGCTGTTGTGTACAGACACACTTGCCATAGTCACCACACTGCCCTGTCCCATGCCACCACCCACCAACTGTCCCTCATCTATGGCCACTGGTGATGGGGTATGTACAGGCAATATGATTGTGTGCAGGGATGGGGTGGATAACAGTGGGATGTCAACAGATGGCACAGCTTCAGCCCCTGACAACCCCCACCTGTGCTTCATCATACCTATCATCATTGTCAGAGTCTGTATGGACAACAACATCGGTTTGTCTGCAGGAGGAACCCTGACACACCTCGCCACCTGTGAGGGGAAAACAGAAAATGTAATTTAAGACCTGTACATCATTGATTATGTCTACACACACACACACACACACACACACACACACACACACACACACACACACACACACACACACACACTTACAGGTGAGGTGGCACAAAGATATTACACAGACCTCTTATTACCCAACTGTCAACATGCATGACATATGGCACTCAACAGCATGCACTGCAGCTATACTCAATTCCTGTTACCAACATTATACATCTCTGTGATGCATGAGTTGTGTTAGTAGGTGATGCCCCTTCCCCTGGCACACACTGCACCCATGTACACAGTATTTCTGTGCACCTGTTCAGCACCCTGGCATGTACTGTGCACCATACCTCACAAGTGTACACACCATTGCTGAATGTGTATCTGTGTGGCAGTTATGTTTGCTCTGTTGCTCACAGCCCCTGTGTTTGTCTGACACATACCTGGGATGATATGAGGACAGATGTCAATAGTGAATGCCTGATCTCTGATTTGCAGATCTCATCATCAGGAGTGCATGTATGAGCAATAAAATCCAATTACACTGACAATCTTCAAATCTTACTGTGGTTATGAGGCATGTACACACCCTTATTGACATGCCACCCTCTTCCCTGATATGCAATGGGGCCACAATACTGCATATGTTAACATTACACACATCTGATATGTGACATATGACCTGTGCAATCAAATGCAGTATCAAACAAATGTGTTAGCTGTGTAGATGCTGATTGAGATGCATACAATATGTGGGTTGCATAAGTGTGCACACCCTTAACATGATGGTTTGTTGCAGCACCAGTTAAGTGAACTACAGCAGTCACTATTCCTGGAAGGGGTATACTAGCATGGTCCATCTTCATTTGCTATTATTTGGTCACTCCGCCCTACAAATGTCCCCCAACTCTGCCAGATTGCAAGGTCAGCTCATGAGCACAGCCCTTGGAGGTCACACAGTGCCTTCACTGTTGCTGTGGAGTCAAGGTTATGTCTGGCACAAGTCATGACCTTGACTGTGTTCAGATACAGCCATTCTTAGCGAGCTTTGGATGTATGCTTCAATTCATTGTTGTGTTTCAGGATGACACTCCTCCCCATCCTCAGCCTTTCTGCAGATGCTTGACAACTATGGGCCACACACACGAGTGTCATTTTGCAGTGTCCCAAATGCAGAACACCATGTCTACCAGCCTAGTTCCTGCTAATGAACAGCAAACCTAAAGGTGTACACTGGCACCAGCAAGGGTCAGATGGGGATGGGGATGGTTGGCCTGAGGTGGAGTGAGGTGTTGCTTGTGCAGCACATGTATCTTTTATTAATACTGTCTGTTGATTTCAGCCTTGGTCTCAGAACACCATTACACATTGCAACACATGCCTTTGGGAGACTTGATGTTATGCATATGCTACCTGTAGAGAGCCCTGAATGATGTTTCCTGTGGATCAACTCTTCCATCTGATTACCCTAACCCATAGGTCACACTTATGCAGAGTCCAGGCAATTGTTGACACAGATACTGCACAGGCAGTACTTGCTAGACATTCCTGCAAGTCCTTCAGTGTTGCTACATGTTTTTGGGCAGCCTCCATGACCAGTTTGCAACATGTGTTGTCATCTGTCTTGGATGGGCATCTGTTTATTTTCTACATTAATGTTGTCCCATACTTCATAGTCACATACATGACTGTCTGCACTGTTTGCCATGGTGTATGCAATGGTGAGGTAAGGCTATGTCTCCCACTCCTGAGTGCTACCTTTTGGATATGGGATCCATTCCATGGTTTGCAAGATGTGTGCAAGCCATGACTACCTCTGTTGCAGGTAAGTAGGCAAATGTCATGGACATACTTCTTGGACAGCAGACCATTACTCGGTGTGAAATTGAGGACCTGTACTTGATGGAAGGTGCATACTCAAGAAGAGTGAATGCTGTCAGTACCTCAAAAGCTGCTTCCACAATATGTTATTTGGAGTGTGTACACACATATGCTTCCAGTGTTTAGGATACGTATTCCCCATATTTGTTGTCCTAACATAGGATTCTATATTACACATTCATTGCTCATGTTAGGATCACATTACAGGTTGTAAAAGTTGTGGAATGTGGTATTGTGATATGCGGTTGTGTAGATCTGTAGCAGTTGCCATTGTAATAGTGGTATATACTGTTGTAGCCACTGTATAAGGGTAATGTTTCAGACATGTCCCTACTGTAGGCCATTTGTCCCACCATTATGTTCATCTCTGTCCACACATCTTGCACTGACAGGTTGTTAGTTATACTGCAGGAGTCTTACATACCCTTCAGATATGTCACCATGGTGACCACTGTGATGCAGTGCAGTTAACAGCAACAATAAGTGAACATGTACAGCATGCATCATGGGTAGGTATGTTAAATGTGTACATGGCAAATACCATGGCCATAACATGTCTGGTGTATTGGCAAACCTGAACAAAAAAATACTCCATACTCACCAGCTACAGGCTGGTGCCCCAGAGGTATATCAGAGAGACCTACATAGTTGTGTGAGAGATGTAATGTCAGTAGCCACACCTGTGGCATTGGTACAGGGTGGCAGCAGCATTTCAGTACATCAACAGTACAAACCCACAACTAGAGATTATGCACATCTGTTCATTACTCCATTGCAGCAACACACTGGGCAGGATTCACAAAGCCTCCGTGTAAGAGTTATAACTCATACACGGAGGCTGCAGTTAAATGGAGTGATGTCAGCATGCTCTGCATATTCATAAGAGCATGCTGAATCACACCTAAGGCTAACACGGTCCATGTAAGACAGTAGGGGGCATGTCTGTAGGCTGAGCCCTGTAAGCGGACACGCCCCCAGAAGAGTAAAAGTGCCCAAAGTAAACACCCACGACAGAGTCCATGGAAATGTGAATAAACACAACACAACACATGTCTCCACAGACTACGAACATAAAATATACAAATGAACATCTCATATTTTTTTTTTAAATTGTAAAGATGTTTAACCGTGAGTGCACTCGTTTGCGCGGGTGTGCCCGTAGTGCAGCTACAGTTAGCAGTCAGTGGGAAAGCATATAAGAACTAAATATGCAAAGTAAGCCAAGAAGCAATAGCGTAGCGGTAGAGATGTTGGCTGAAGAGCAGGCATTCATGGTTCAAGCCCCCACAACACCAATTTTTATTTTTAGCAAAATAAGCACGAAACAACTCCCTGACAAATATGTACACATAAAATCACATTTTATGTAAAATGTAATGAAATAGCCCATTTATATTGAAGAAATGTGAGGTAACAAAACAATAAAAAATGCCAGATGTGCCCATAGCTGAGCTACAGTTTAACAGGGTGAGTGCATCTGCCCGTAGGTGAGCAGTGGTTTAACTGGTGCAAAATGAGTGCCCGTAGCTGAGCAGTGGTTTAACATGCTAAATCTATGTGCCCCTAACTAAGCTGAGCGTAATATGCGTGCTGATAGCCAAATGAGGCTTAAACCAGCGTACCCCGTTTGCGTGGAGCTGCACACCGTGCAAACAAGCTAACCGACGGGCAACGTTGAGCAAGCCGTATCAAAACTGCCTTTACACAGACACACCCCTCAGCTTGTCTAGACAGTCATAAAAAATAAAAAGTAGTGGCCAGGTTCGAACCCAGGATACTATACACCATAGTCAAGGTACTGAACCACTAAGCCATGACAGCAGTACCTATAAATGCAATAATATCTAATATATAGGAATGAATACAAACTGGAGCATGACAATGCAGGTTTACTGAAGTTGATACAATTCCAAAATGGCCAATCACAGATATGTGCGGGAAAAACAGACTATATAAGCCCCATAGGCGGGAATACACAGCATAAATGATTGTAGAACTGACTTGCAGCCAGAATGACAGTAGTAGGAGAGGGTAGTTGCTTTCGAGTACAGAGGTGGGGCATTGAGGAGTCCAGGTACATGGTCTGGCTCCTAGTCCACAATCATGAGGCCCAACTCATGCAGGGCCAGGTCCTGTGGGGAGCATATAGGGCTGAGGCGTGGGACCGGTTGGCTCATGATCTCACCAGTACCACAGGGATTCCAAGGACTGGTGAGCAGGTCCATCACCACCATGTGGACCTGAAGAGATGCAAGCAGGACCAATTGAACCTTTGGATCCAGGAGGCCTGCCAAATGCCCAACGCCCCACTACTGAGTAAGTTACATTTAATTATGTATGTAAGAAATTAAACTAGCTGACATTATGGAGATGTGTATTCCAATATTACTTCATTTATATTACAGCTGCAGGTGTCCGTTCTGTGAACCGCAGAGCCTATGGCAATAGGCTGGTGCGGTTGCGCCACCAGGCAGGTCAGTAATCCACTACCAGTAACTGTAAAGAAATATAAAAGTATGACAGTCAACAAAAGAGTGCAGTGTAGTCACTAAGTAATAAAATGTGCAAGTAACAGTGTGAAAGTGTTTGCAAGTATTGCTTGATTACAAAAGTGTGTTGGAGCCTGTAAGCCAAACAGAAAAATGAAAATGTCTGACCTAAATTCTGAAATAAAAATGCCCCACCTGTAAGAAAATAGTACACAACCTGCAGCAGGCTGAAAAGTATAGCTGCAGAAGATGATGAAATCATGTGTGAAATATATCCCTGTTGAAATACTGAAACATGACAGAAGTGAGACTGCTGGAAAGGATTGTAATAACTATAGGTAAAACATGTCAATAAAGCCTAGAAGTAAGTACCATCCTGAATAGTAAAATGAAAACAAGTGAGAGAGTGTGAGAAAGTGTCATGAATCCAGCAATACAGTAGTAATAACCCCTGAATAAAGTATACTGCAGTCAGTACAGAATGAAATGCATGTGAGAATCCAAACCAAACAGCGAAATCTGTTCAAAGTGTTGCTGCATCTGGAATGTGTATTCCAAAATCTGGATATGTTGCTCTCAGTCTGCAATATGCAGATAGTATGATTGTCTGATATACCAAACATTCACACTTGTCTATAGCTATATAAAGCAAATGTAGCAGGATGATGTAGCTGAACAAAGCTAGATATGAATGTGTATGAAGAACAATAAAATGTATATTGATGTTGCAGTAACAGTCCTATCACCAAGTTGAAGTAGTTATCATATTGGAAACTGTAGTTAGAACAGTAGTGTGTATATATGTGCAGCTATTAGAAATGTACAGCATATGTATTGGTATTTGAAGGTGTTAATATTATTTGCTTCACCCCACCCTATAACCACATATAACCCAATCCAGCAATACAGTAGTAATAACCCTGAATAAAGTATACTGCAGTCAAGACAGAATGAAATGCATGTGAGAATCAAAACCAAACAGCAAAATCTGTTCAAAGTGTTGCTGCATCTGGAATGTGTATCCCAAAATCTGGATATGTTGCTCTCAGTCTGCAATATGCATATAGTATGATTGTCTGATATACCAAACATCCACACTTGTCTACAGCTATATAAAGCAAATGTAGCAGGATGATGTAGCTGAACAAAGCTAGATATGAATGTGTATGAAGAACAATAAAATGTATATTGATGTTGCAGTAACAGTCCTATCACCAAGTTGAAATAGTTATCATATAGGAAACTGTAGTTAGAACAGTAGTGTGTATATATGTGCAGCTATTAGAAATGTACAGCATATGTATTGGTATTCGAAGGTGTTAATATTATTTTCTTCACCCCACCCTATAACAACATATAACCCATTCCATGTGAAAATGGTATGTGCAATCACAATTAACACCCCTGGATATTTGTCCTTTTGGGTCATATATATTTGCATGTCCGTTGATGCATCTGCCCTGTTCATACATCCAAACCTGATGGCCTGTTGCCATCAATCAACCCTGCATGTTGTTGGACTGTGTATTGCTGTTCAAATTATGCATGTGTTATGCTCGCTGTTCAATGGTGTGAATATCTGGGTGTTTGGTTAATGGGAATACTAATGCATGCTGTTACAACTAATTGTGAATGGTATTATATGTCACTAACCCAAACTGTCATGACATAATGCAAAACATAGGACGACAGGGAAGGCGGGTTCCAGCGGACCCACCTCTCCCACCTCAGCTGGCGAGTGCACCTGGCACTAGTGCCCAGTCTGGACCCTCCTCCGGTGGCCCTGTGCCACCTGTGGGTGGAAGCGCTGCAGGGGATAGGGCTCGCCCCCCCCCCTCTGCAAGTGTGGCCAGAGGAGAACCACCACTCACCCTCCGTAGCGTCCGGACTGTGGTGCGTAGGGAGATTCGGGACTCTGTTCTCGAACCCCTACGCCAGCTTGAGGCACGGGTGGCACAACTTACGGGCATGCCTGTTGCCCGGCCTACACAGCCCCCAGTACAGCCCCGTCCTGGGCAGTGAAGGAACAGTGGCAACTGCCTATGGGTGGGGATATCAGTTCCACTGTTGCCATCTGTGGGCTCATGGGCTCTGGATATCCAAACCTCCGTCCCCGTCAATTGTGTAACCCCCCACACGTGTCATACACTGCCCCTGTATGCGTCTTGTTTGTCTTGTCTGTTTACCTACCCAACCTACCTCTCCAACTATACCGACTTCCTGTACCTGACATACCACTCTCACCTGAAAAAAAAAAAAAAAGGGCACTCTGTACCCACAAAAAAATTGCGCCCCATAAATAGCTGCCCATTCCGCACACATGTCTGCTGGACATGGAAACTATCAATTACAATTGGCTGTACAACAAGTATTATTGTTGTCCTGACACCTCTCTCAGGGGTGGAAGGTTTCAAATGTCACACCAAATTACATACATATGCACAGCTGTTGCTGATGAAGAAATGGGCAGCTATAGGCCTTACCTACATCCCTCCTGCAAATCCCAAGATTGTTTCCCTACTGTCTTACCCTCTTTGTGACCCCTTTTTCACCACTTTCCTGTCTCCCCATTTTCATTTCTTTCAAAGAAAATAGCGCGGGTGTGCACCAGTGTAAGCACTGTTAAGCAGTTGTAAGTGGGTGTGCACGGCGCTAACCACTAGTGTGCATGCGTGAGCTCCACGCAAACCAGCACTAACCAGTTACAACTGCTTAAAAGTGCCTTAGTCACTTTGATTGACAGGTCCTGTACTCAGTTCAAAACCAAAATAAAATCCCACTGTCAGTCCTGAACCCAGGACCTTGGAAACAGTAGTTTGTATGACCTACCACTAAGCCATGACTCTTATACAAGAACATTGTGCTAAAATAAATATAACATGTAATAGTAGGGATGAATGTAAAGGGAATATAGGATGTGTAGTACCCAAAGCATGTCATTTAGAATTACTGTCAAAACTACTGGATTCCCATAATAGTAGTGTGTGAACAGAAACAGCCATGCTAGTTGGTAGCTTGTAGGTAATAATGTCAGTTAATGTACATATATAAATGTATGTATATGTACATATATATATATATATATATATATATATATATATATATATATATAAATGTATATCTATATATAGTTGTAGGTGTCATTGTGCATACACACTTACTACAGGGAACAGGAGAGAGGAATGGAGAAATGTGAATCTATAACACAGCCTGAATCATGAGAGAGATACTAACCTTCACACTCACAGAACAGTGTCCACAGCATATCAGCATGGTCCCCGCCCTTACAATCTGAAAGGGCAACACCTATCTCACATACCCTTTTATAGCACTGTCCTGAAATTACAGTGAGAACTGCAATCAGTACACAACTGGCTGTATGCAATTAGCAAATGCTGGCTTACAATTGGTGCAGAGGCCATCACATGGACCTATGCAGATACCTACAAAAGCATCCTGTACTAACACTTCACACATGCAATACATTCATTGCACTGTCTGGAAGTAGACAGAGGGAGAGAGACAAACTGAGACAGAGAGAAAAAAAAAAAAACACGCTACACACTGTGACTCTAAGCTGTCAGCAGTGACAGTAGCAGCAGGAAGCAGAAGCAGTGGTAACGCAACCAGCTGCAACAAACACAGGTAATGCAAAGTAGCAGGTTAATAGTGTGCATACTGTGAACCCTCCAAATGTGTCATAGGTCTGTATCTATAGGTATGTCCATGTGATATGTTGTGTGTACGTAGTTCCACCAAAAGGGGATGACTATACATTACATGTCAATCAGTGTTAGGCCATGATCCTGGCAGCAGTTGTCTGTGCGTTGCCCTCAGCAATGGCTGTAGTGACTGCTTTGAAAGGTCAGCCAGGTTCAAAAGGCAGGATCAGCCCATCACAAAGGCACACTGGCTGGGAACAAGTGTCTGCAGGTACCCGATATCACTGCATATGCATCCCATACTGCATAATTCCATAGCTTAGCAGACCAGGCCAGTTATGCATATGATGTGGTAGTTCCCAGGGTCAGTCAAGGTGCCTCCTTAGTGGTGTGGGACCACTGTTGCTGTATGCCACTGTCCAGGTACATATCCTGTAGTACGGCCAAGATAAATTATCAGTCTTATATGAGGTTGTATGTCCTCTTGGAGTGCAGGTAGCACGCATCCAGGGATACCATGAGGTCACAGTGTTGCTGTGTGTTCTGCTTTGCTGAGGGCGGCCCTCACCTGGACATGTGAGATGATAGGGAGGTTACATACAGCTGTGATAACTATTTCAACTGTTGGGGGAGAAGGAGGGGGGATACGTGTACCAAACCTGTCTGCAAGAATGTTGCCAATATCTGTGTGTTTGGTGAATGTTAAGTAGGTGTGCATTAACACAGAGCATATCTGAGGCATTTGGTCCATATGTGTAACATAACTGAAGAAGGCCTTGTGGTTATCTATAGTGTTTGTGGCCATTTCCCTCCCAGAGTAGGCCGTGGCCGTTGTTATGAGGGACCGTAGCATAGTACCAGTGCTGACCACAGATGCCTTCCCTTAATGTGAATCTGCTCTGTCCTGCAGTAGCCTCCTGCTATTGTTATACAATCTGCCTCTGTCTGGGGTCCACCGGACAGGATGCCTAACCTTTGTGCATAGGGTCTGGGTTAGAAATGTGTGTGCAAGTTCCATGCAATCTGTGGCATGTCCGTGGTAAGCATTTGCAAAGGGGTCAGCAGTGTGGGTTGTGGCTTCCACTGGCCCAGTGTGCTGCATGGATACCATCTCAGTCCTAACAAGTGAATAACTGTCTAATCACATACATATCAAAGTAGTCTACTGTGCTGGTGGTGGTGGTGGGATATGTATATCCAGGCCGAGTAACTTGTGTCCACATCACACTAGTGGATGGCGTCCCACATACAGTACCTTGGAATGAACCCCCAGAGTGAGGTTGTGCATTGGACCTGTCAGTGTGTGCTGACCGATGGGGCATGCTACTATGTTGTGTGGAATGTGGCAGGTATTGTTGCACAGGTGTTGGCTGAGCACTGATATCTGACCATGTACTTGTGTATCCACCACGACACACACACATGCAACATATAGGAGTAGTAGTATATCACTACACATGAGTATCATGTATAGTATGTGTGCCATATATTGCTGACATAGTCTGCTGATATCCTGTTTGTGTTCTCTTCCAGGGAGATGGCGCATCAGCGTAATCCCGCCTACTCTGCAGCGGAAGATGAGGAGATACACCAGAGCCTGGTGCGGGAGTATGACATCCTGTTTTTCTGCACCAGTCAGAATCAGCAGGAGAGGGCTGCACTGTGGCACGACCTTGTCCGTAGGGTAAATGATATTGGCATGCATAATAGGACATATGAGCAGGTACGACATCACTGCAGTGATTTAATCAGAAGTGTCCATCAGCGTGCATCAGATATCCACAGGCAACAGGTTGCCACAGGAGGTGGGGTGGCCACACATTCCCCCTCACCAGACTGGAGGGGCTACTCCTATGTGTTGTGGCTCCAGCCCCGGAACAGCAACAGCAGTACACCTGCATCATGATGGAGGCTGGATACACACAGCAGCACGACATGGAGCGTGCAGGTAATATGCCATATGTACACTTGACTGTTCTGTACACTGTTAGTTTATGCATGTGTAAGGTGTGTCCGTGGTATGTATCTGTCATCATAGTATGTAATTGTGCATGTGTGATACTGGCAATATCAGCAGCTGAAGTGTGAAAGGCAACTGGTGTACTACTGCACTGTATCATATGCAATATCAATGGCACAGTTGTGCCCACTGACATTAATCTCATCATTTCTGCAGATCCCTCCGGGGTTACAGCAAGGCAGGCCATCCATGCTGGTGAGTGTGTTTAACAATATCTATAATAGTCCTGATAGTGCTAGTAACACTAGTGTAACTCAGTAGTGCTCTGTGTGTATACTGCGGGGTGTGCATGTGTGCATGTGTGCAGGTGTGCATGTGCCCATGTGTGCATGTGTGCATGTGTGCATGTGTGCAGGTGTGCCTGTGTCCACGTGTGCATGTGTGCATGTGTGCCTATGTCCACGTGTGCATGTGTGCATGTGTGCATGTGTGCCTGTGTCCACGTGTACATGTGTGCATGTGTACACGTGACCACGTGTGCATGTGTGCATGTGTCCATGTGTGCATGTGACCACGTGTGCATGTGTGCATGTATGCATGTGTCCATGTGTGCATGTGTCCACATGTGCATGTGTGCATGTGTCCACGTGTGCATGTGTCAACGTGTGCATGTCTGCATGTGTGCATGTGTGCATGTGTGCATGTGTGCCTGTGTGCATTTGTCCACGTGTGCATGTCTGCATGTGTGCCTGTGTCCATGTGTGCATGTGTGCCTATGTCCATGTGTGCATGTGTGCATGTGTCCATGTGTGCATGTGTGCATGTGTGCATAAGTGCATCACTGGTAACAATGTGTGGAGACTGTAAACTGTGTTTCCTGTCTTCCTCCCACAGGTTCTGGTGCTGCTCTGGTGGCCTGCAGCAGGGAACCTGAATCTGGTGCCACAGGTACTGGTAATGATGATATTTGTGTAATCGTACAGGAAGGTGTGTCAGGGTCCGCCATTGGTCAGCCAATTGACAGTACACAGCTGTCAACCCCATCATTGCGCACAGTCATCCTGCCAGTACATCCTTTGTCACCATTGTCCCTAGGTGATGGACAGGATACAGTGGGCATTGACCAGGGTAATGTGGTACCTGTGGCACGTGTCCCCACACAGCAGCCATCAGCAGGGTCCTGCGATGGTACCACACAGACAGTTGCCCATGGGTTCTCGTGGGAGCATCCGTGGGTGTACTGCCTCTGGCAGATGTGCCCAAAGAGGTCTGTCAACCTCAGCTATGTTTCGGGCTGTCATGCAGGCACAGTCGCGTATGGAAAGGTACACCAGACAGGGTCTGAGGGAGCTGAAAGCATGTCGCACAGCCATGACTGACAGTATGCGTGACATCGTGGATGCGATCTGTAATTTCACCGATGTCATAGACAGACGTTGTGGGGACATATTACAGCAGTTCCACAACCAAATGTCCATGAGCCAGGGCAATGGTGGGCATTTGCGGCATCGACGTGGCCGTATGCCAGCAACAGCAGCAGCTGGCAGTCGGTGTGGATGACAACAGGCCCACACATGCTCCCATAGTGCCAGCAGCAGCCCCAGCAATGCTGGGTCTGTGCTGTCATCGGAATGCCCCAGGAGACCACGTTCTGGACAGTCCCAACAGGGACCTGTGTCCAGTCAACACACTCCCGCTTCTGATGACAGTACCCAGTCTGGCTTAGTACTGGATACGGTCCGTAGCACCCCTGCCAGGCACAGGTACCGTGTCCATGCCCACAGACATTGATCTGTATGACCTGCCAGGTTCAGTCTGTGGCTGTCCACAAACCCCTGTATATGGCAGCCATGAGGTGGAACTGTGTGCGTGCATATACACATGTGAAATGTTAACACCTAGGGTGACCACATATACGCACACACTGCACCAACACTGCCCCACCCTGTACTGCTGCCCCTCACCAACACACATACACACACATGTCATTTGGTGGTATCAGTGGCTGACTCAGGCATACCTAATTCACACCCGGTGCATATGATGACACTGTGCCACCTCCTGCAATCTCCAACATCATTGCGGGAACAGGTAAACACGTTGCTGATGCACAGGGTGACTACATAGAAGTGTATTAGTAGTATCATGTTGGTAACAGTACAGTGTGCTGCTATGACTGTGTGTATATCCCAGCATGCCTGATGCAGTAACTGTATGAATGTCCTGAATTGTTATCTGCACCCATAGTACATATCAAAGTGTAACAGCTGCACATAATTGCATGCCGGTGGTAAGGATGTCAACAGATAGCCGCATACATGGGTAGCACAGGGGGGAAGCTAACGCAAGTAGTGATATGCAATGGTGGACATGTACAGTAATGGTGTCAAGTTGCCCACAACGACTATGCAATGTGGATGTTTGCATGTTGATATGTGTGCAGTACCAATGTAATCCAAATCACAATTAACTATGACATAATATCAGTTCTACCATGGGCATCTGCGCTGTGTATTCCTGGGTACATGTTGATAGTGCCTACATATTTGCATTGTTACTTACTGTTATTGTTACCCCTTCTTTGTTGTACAATGCACTACTTCCAGCCCTGCTTACTGTAGCTTTGTTTGCATGCATGTTCGCTTGGGGTTCCCTGGAACACTGCTTACACCTGCAATGCAGAGTTACAGTGCTTCTGTAGACTCTTAGTGACATCTGCATAGCGTACGATACATATGTCAAGTTTACACATGACAGAACGTCACTGTCTGTCCTGTACGCATGTAGGTTGCCTGTGACACATTGCACATGTCTTACCTGGCATTTACCCACGTGTGCAGTCATATATGCCAGTGCTATGAAACAGTAGCAGTACACCCACACATGCACACCTTCAGTATGTTGTTCCCCATTGGCCCTATGTGTTGATACTCACCATGGCAATCACACTACTAGGGTAGCATGTGCAAAGGTAACCTGTGAATCACCTCTATGGTCCAGTTGTGGTTTATGTGAGTCATGTGGCAATGTCACAGCTGCCACATGTATGCAGTCAGCCATCACCCTTGGCCAGGAACGTACAACACATGTGTGGGATGCCACTACACAGCCAATCTGGGGACTGAGCTCTCTGAACCCAGTAATGCCATACCCTGTCAGGTGGAATGTCATATATACTACATCCTGGACAAACTTCAACCCCAATCCCTGCTGCTACTATTAATAAAACCCCTGAAGATGTTTCTGATAGTTTTAACCAATTCTTTACTGAGACATTTCAAGCCCTAGCTAGCCAACTACCTCCTAGCTCCCCTGGTCCTGAAAGTAGCACCCCTAGAAACCTACTTGCGTTAAGCTTCCAACCAGTTGCCACTTCACTTATCCGTACTTTGATCGAAAAATTAAAACCCACTACACTTTCTGCTGATCAACTCCCTGCCGAGTACCTACAAAAATCAGCTGATGCTATTGCTTACCCCTAATCAAACGAACCATGGTAGAAGCTAAAATTCCCACCATCTGGAAAATATCCTATGTAATCCCACTTCACAAAGGAGGCAGCTCTACTGAATTCTCCAATTATAGGCCAATAGCTATACTCTCTCCACTTGCAAAGATTACGGAAAAATGTATTCATAGACAATTCATGCACCACCTAATCCAAACTCGCCTTATGGCAGACACTCAGCATGGCTTCTGTCCTCATCACAGCACTACTTCAGGCCTCCTAGCCTTTACTAACACCATAAACCATAATCACAACAATAATTATATATCCTCAGCCCTCTTTTTGGATCTTTCCAAGGCATACGATATGGTTGATCACCAACTTGTAATCCACACCCTGCAAACATTCTGTCTAGATACTGGAGCCCTCCAATGGTTTCAATCCTACCTGAATGGTCGACAGCAGGCTGGCCTCTGGCAGAACAAACTCTCTAACCTTCCACCTAACACCCTCAGAGTACCACAAGGCTCTATACTAGGGCCCTTGCTGTTCTCCATCTTCATTAATGACCTTTATACTGTCATCCCAAAAGTCAGCTGTATCCAATATGCTGATGACTCTACTCTGATTTTCTCAGCCACATCTCCAGTAGAGTTATGGTCAGCTACCCAGACCATCTTTAATACAATAGAAAACTGGCTTTCTGAACATCGTCTGATCCTAAATCCCAAAAAAACTAAACTACTGTTATTTCACCAACACGTAGGTCTACCGCTTCCACCTTTACCATAAAATCAAATGATGGCACAATAATCTCCCCTGACTCATCTACTAAACTATTAGGTGTCATCATAGACAATAATCTCAAATGTGAATTACATGTTAACCAAACTATCAAAACCATCAATAAAAAACTAGGGTCACTTTACAGAATAAAAGCCTTCCTAACCCCTCCAGCTAAAATTGCCATAGCTCGCTCACACCTTCTTTCAACCCTTCTGTATGCATCCCCTCTACTCTCGAATATGAACAAGACTGTCCATAACAAACACTCAATTTGCTACAACCACATTGCCAGGTTTGCCACTGGGCTGCCTTTTAGGACACATCATTGCATCAATCTAAATCAGCTTGGTTGGCTTGAACTACCTAGCCTAATACAGTATAACCAACTGATTATGGCCTATAAAATCCTCTGTAATCCAGACAATACTCCTGCACTTAAAAATATTATCACCCCCTATAACAATCCTAGACCGCTTCGATCCTCTAACAAACTACTAATTCAGACTAGCAAGTTTGATAACACAGCCGGTGATTCTCTATTTGCAAACTCTGTAAGTAGATCCTGGAACTCACTTCCAGCTGATATTACCTTACTTTCCACCTTAGGTCAATTTAAAACTAGACTCAAACAACATTTGTCACTTAACTGGCTATGTCAATGTATCAAGCCTGGCTAACTCGAATGTGTAAAATCTGTTAACCAGTTTACTGTGTAATTTAATTTAATCCTGACTTGTGCTCAGGACTAACTTTAACCTGTGGAACTTGTTTAACTTGCTTACTTATGTAATCTCTGTAAATAATCTGTTTGTAATATGTAATGCTGGTATTATGTAATCCTGTATCTGCTTACCCTTGGAGCTTTTCTCCCCGGGCCTCCGCTGAAAATGGACATGCATCCAGTTGGACTATCCCGGTCAACAAATGTAAGATAAATAAATAAATAAATAAAAAATATTACAGTGACTACAATACAAGTCAGACATTGACACACACTGACAGCATGCTGAACACACTGGGGCATACGTGGGGACTCAGAATAGCATCCTGCCTGAGCATCACACACCTCCACAGCTGGAACACAGGCATATGTTCCGTCGGAACAGAGCACATGCCACACATGGCACACACATCCCGTGTGCCACACACTCACAGCCTGTAGGGCTACACAACACACCTGCTACAGATGTGTCAGGTACCTGTCTTGGGTGCTGCACTGGGGTCCCGCTCAACAGGCTGTATCTGGTGAAGGTCACAGTGATATGCCTCAGGGGCACTATGGTCCACCACAGAATACATGCATACAGGTCAGTCAGAGGCATGGACACATATGACTCACTCATTGACCATGCCACTATGGCTGACCTGAGACATACCTCCCTGGACTACATGATAGGGAACATAGAATGGATCTCTCAGCATGTGGCACAGGCCAATATGAGCCTGATCTTGGTTGCCAACATACCCTCACCAGGTATGCTACCACTATATGTGGGAAGGGTGTTGTATGTCTACATTCTGCTCAGTCTCCAATGTCATTCATAGGGTATCCACTGGCTGTCAACGTGTGCTTACATGCTAGGGAAGCCACAATGATGTGCAAGGGTCATCTTGCACGTGACACCCATGGCCCAATGTATATTGGCAAAGCTCCTTGATACACACATACTGCCTTATGCTGCAGGACACAGTTTACATAGCCACCTCCGTGGGTATCACACAGGTTAGGACACTAACAGTGCTGCTACACAACAACAGCAGTGTACACCGCAAGATGCATGCACTGGACACTGTCCGCAGCACGGTGAACTGCAATGTCTGTGCAGTACCAGAGTCCTGATTCATGGCTCACAGGTGTTACCCATCACTGACAGGTTATGCCCCATACCATGCCTGTCATCCCCTACACATGTAACACACATGGACAGGGGAGTGGTATCCCAAGGCACCACAGATACACACACCTCCAGGTTGTTGGCACAGCACAAAGCATCAGGGCCTAATCATGTGCAGCTAACAGTGTGTCGGACTGCCATCTGGTTCATAGCCTGGCACACACAACCCTCCCATACACAGGAAGACCACCTATCCTCCATAACAACACTGGCAATATGACAGTCTCAAGAACTGTTTTTATATGGCTGGACTGCATCCAGCCAAACATTGTGCGTGAGCATTACTGTAGCTACAACACACTAGTTGAAGGGTTCACAGCATGTGGTCACTGAATTGCAGTGGAATGACATGTTACCACTACCACAACAGGTGGGAAAATGCAGCACCTGTACATCGACTACATGCAGACTATATGGCCCAGACCAGATGTGTATCCCCTGCTGTAGGTATTTTACCATATACACCCACACTGTATAGACACATACCACGTGCAGCCCCTGCACAGTAAGACACAGTCATATTGGTATACATTCATGTGTCAGACATGGTAACTACTGCAGGTCACAGGTATTTATGTGTATGTGTCACACACATACATCATGTGTGCAATGCCATTGCTTGTTTAGGCAATGGCATGCATTGTTATGCACAAAGACCCACACAAGGTCATAATGTGTGACACAACCACACGTGGCAGTTGTGGGTTACCAAAACATACCTATCTGTACTCTGACAATGGTAATAGACACAGTAGCAGAGCGCACTATTGGCATTACTGGCCAACTAGCCCTGTTTGGCTGTGCTGATAGTGTGGTGACATCCCCTGTGTTTACTGGGGGAATATGCAGCATCTGGTGTATTGTAGTATTTTGCCAAAAGGATCTGTTCTCTCACACTTGCATTTACACACACCCTACTACCCCCACATGCACACTTGCAGGACTCATATCCCTACCTAACTAAGGCACGACACGTGAGAGAGACGCATTAGCAAAGCACACTATTCAGATTACTAGATAGTTCCTCTTCTCTGGCTGTACTTATAGGGTGCTGACATCATCAGTATTTTGAAAGGGTAATGTGCATCAGGTAGTGTGATCTCCTGATTGCCAAAACTAACATGTTTTTCATACGGAAATGCACACACACAAACTCCCCACATCCAAACACACACACTTGCCACTTGCAGGTTTCAAACCCCTATCTAAATATGTTATGGCACTTGAGAGTGACACTGTAGCAGGTTGCGCTATTCTGAGCACTGGCAGATGTTTCTTCTCCAGCTGTATGTATAGGGTGCTGTCATCATCACTGTTTGGAAAGGGTAATGTGCATCATGTAGTGTGATCTCCTGATTTCAAAAAAGCACATGTTTTTCATACAGAATTGCACACACACAGAGTCCCCACATCCAAACACACACGCTATTTACAGGTTTCAAACTCTTACCTAACTATATTATGACACTCGGGAGAGACGCATTAGCAGAGTGCGCTATTCAAATTACTGGGAGGTTTCCCTTTTCCTGCTGTACTTATAGGGTGCTGACATCATCAGTGTTTAGAAAGGGGAATGTGCATCCTGTCGTGTGTTCTCCTAGTTGCCAAAAGGGATATTTCCTTCATACAGACTTGCACACACACTAGCCCCCTCCACACACACTGAGCATTTGCAGGATTCAAACCCCTACCTAACTATGTTCTGACACTCTAGACGGATGCATTAGCAGAGTGCGCTATTCGCATTACTGGTAGGCTTCTCTTCTCCTGCTGTACTTATAGGGTGCTGACATCATCTGTGTTTAGAAAGGGGAATGTGCATCCTGTAGTGTGTTCTCCCAGTTGCCAAAAGGGACATTTCCCTCACACAAAACTGCACACACACTAACCCCCCTCATCCAAACACACACACTTGCCGGATTCAAACCACTACCTAATTATATTATGACACTCGAGTCAGACGCATTAGCGGAGCACGCTATTCGCATTACTGGAAGGCTTCCCTTCTCTTGCTGTACTTATAGGGTGCTGACATCATCAGTGTTTAGAAAGGAGAATGTGCATTCTGTAGTGTGTTCTCCTAGTTGGCAAAAGGGATACTTTTTTCATACAGTCTTGAACACACACTAACCCCCTACACACACACTCTGAGCATGTATAGGATTCAAACCCCTACCTAACTATGTTATGACACTTGAAATGGACGCATTAGCGGAGCACGCTATTCGCATTACTAGGAGGATTACCTTCTCCTGCTGATAGGGTGCTGACATCATCAGTGTTTAGAAAGGGGAATGTGCATCCTGTAGTGTGTTCTCCTAGTTGGCAAAAAGGATATTTTTTTCATACAGTCTTGAACACACACTAACCCCCTCCACACACACTGAGCATTTACAGGATTCAAACCCCTACCTACCTATGTTATGACACTCGAGACGGATGCATTAGCAGAGCGCGCTATTCGCATTACTGGGAGGTTTCCCTTCTCCTGCTGTACTTATAGGGTTCTGACATCATCAGTGTTTAGAAAGGGGAATGTGCAACCTGTAGTGTGTTTTCCCAGTTGCCAAAAGGGACATTTCCCTCTCACAGCCTTTCACACACACAAACCCCACTCACACACACGGAGCATTTGCAGGATTCAAACTTCTACCTAACTATATTATGACACTTGAGGGAGACACATTAGCAGAGTGCACTATCCGAATTACTGGGCATCTGTTTTGCACCTGCAATATTTATAGGGTGCTGACATCTTTATTTCTACAGAGGTATGTACATGTAGTACTATGATATAGGATCGAAGCAAACACTAATAAATCAAGATGCGATATCCTGGGAAATCCAGAGGCTTTATTGTCCACACTAAATAACGATGAAATAAAAAACAAATAACCAAATAACTTTACAACAAATACTGAGCGCTTTCACCCGCCACAGATACGCGGGTTTCTTCAGAGTACAAACAAAATGTGTTGACACCAACCTTTTGTAGTAATACAATTAAATGCATTAATTGAATAATCATATAATTGCTTAGCAACGCCTAATGTTCTATTGAGTAATTGAGCCTTAACTTACAAGGTTTATTGTTGAAAGAAAATATAAAATTTATATAAAATTTATATAAAATATGTAGTAATGCAATACAATACAAGAGGGCATAACGCTAAATGATAAATATGTATGTGTACCTACTTAGACAAGCTATAAAATAGATAGCTTCGAGTTTAGTTAATATCATACATATGTAAAATGCTTAAATATTAAAATGAGTACAATGTTTTAAAAGATTCTAACATATAATATATCCTTTTGTAAAAAATATATGTACTTTAATAAAAAATATATATACTCATATAAAAATATATATATATATATATAAATATGAAAAATGTGTACTAATAGCAGAGTTCACTTAACGTATAACTGTGATGTAGATGCAATTGTGATAAATATAATAAATAATTAATTAAATAATAAATACATATGTGTAGATAAAAAAAATATATATAAATATAAATACATAAATATACAAATATACATATATAAATATATAAATATGAAAAACATAAATACATAAATTCATAGATTATATATATAAAAAATAAAAGTAAATACATGTAATTATATACATTTCATAGATATTGTAGTGATAATTGTACTAGTAAATATCTGTGTGACTATAAGTATATGTACTAATGTACATGAAAAATCATAAGAATATCATGTATAAAATGAAATAATATAATACTAAGGTAAAATAGTAAAATAATGATATAGTAATATAGTCATATAGTAAATGCTAAAGCCAACGCTTCAACATTAATGTTAATAAATAACCATAAAAATACCTTGTAGATGCATATGTAGTACAGTATATTCTATTACTAACATAAATGTATAATGGTTTGAAATTAATTTTTTAAAAAACCAAAAAATACATTTCATAATTTTTCATAAAAAAACACAATTGTTCATAAAAACAAAATCATATGCACATTGATTTGTACTTCAGAATACTAGCAATGCTGATGTGCCCATTCAATCCTGGTATAGCATTTAGTCTAAGTTGCCACAGGCATTCCTTTGTTAGTAATAAATTGTCTAGGTCACCTTCCTTTTCCCAGGGGTTATGTATTCTATCTATAATGAAGAAAATAAATCTTTTGAAGTTTCAACATGTAGTGCTATGAACATAGAGAGCATTAGTTTCTTTTTTATGTTTGATGTCTCTTATATGTTCCATAATTCTTTCTTTTAATTTTCTCTTAGTTTTTCCAACATAGAATCCGGGACATGAAATACAACTAGCTAAATAAACAACCATTTTTGTATTACAATTGCATTGTCCCGGACATTGGAGTGTTCTCCCATATTCATACACTGTGCAATAGGGTCCATTATTGATGTATTTGCAACTTTTACAAAACCCACATTTTTTCATTTTAGATGCTTTAAATCTAGACACACTACTAACACTTTCAAAAATCTCCTTTAGATTAGTTCCCCTACTGTATGTTATTCTTGGATATGGGCCTAAGATATCTCTAAATTCTTTCTTATTGTTAAACACACAATTCCAAGTATCATTTAAAATTGTGACTATTGCCTTTGAATTGTCATTGTAAGGTATAATAAATGCATCCCTCTTGTTTATGGGCTGTGGTTCACTTAATCTATTATTTAGACCATTGAGAAGTATCGGCTTATATTTAGTGTCCCTGTTGTTAGACACCTCTTGAAATGCTAAGTCTAATTATTTCTGTGGGTAGCCCCTTTCAAAGAACATTCCCTTTAAAACTCTAATTTCTTCCAGGAAGTTTTTATCATCACTTATGATACGTGAAAGTCTAACCATTTGGCCTTTCACCAAGTTTTTCTTCTGGAAGTGCGGATGGTTACTATCGTAGTGCAAATAGCTGTTAGAGTATGTTTTTTTACAGAAAAAGTTTGATTCAATCTTGCCATTCTTATTATACATCCTAATATCCAAATAGTCACAGTGTTCATTTTGTACTTGAAATGTAAATTTTAGAAAGGAGGTACTGGTATCTAAATAATGTATAAAGTCTTTTATGTCATTTTCTTCACCTTTCCAAAAAATTAGGATGTCATCTAAAAATCTAACATAAAAGATTGTGTTTTCCCAATAGTTAGATAGGTTCATAGGTTCATACTAGGCTATCTGCCCGAGGGCATTTACAAGCCTAGCCATAGTTTTGTGGCTTACGCCACCCCTTTAGTTTGGAGAAACTATGCCCATTATTTTGCTGTGCCTCTGTCGAGCAGTGACACTGAGGTAACCCCTGGGGTGTATCTGCGATCTCCCATCCATTGGTCAAGATTCCTCTTGAACAAGGCCAGCGAGGTGCTCTGCCTCACATATACCGGGATTTTGTTCCACAGCATAGGGAGTCTTTGGGTGATGAATCTATCCCTCCAGCATGTCCTATTAATAACCGTGTCGAGGTTTAAGTCTCCCGCCCTTGTGGCTCTGAGGGATCTAGATTTTTTGAGATGAAGCATGTTCATCAAATCTGGGTTTGACATGGCCTTGTATGTCAGGCACAGGTCACCTCTGAGCAAGCAGTAAGCAACTGAATATAGCTGGAGTTCTTTCAGTCGGGCAGCATAAGACAGATTTTTGAGACCCTTTATCCTTTTGGTGAGGAACTTTTGTGGCCTCTCCAGCTGCTGCAAGTGTCAGGTCAGATACATTCCGAATGGGGCATTCTACTCAATCATTGGTCTGATGAGTGATGAGTATAGGGAGACTATGACCTCCCTTGATCTAGATGTGAATCCCTTCATGATAAGGTGGGCAATGTAGAAGGTCTTCCTAACTACTTTAGCAATATGAGTGTCGAATGAAAGGCTACTATCAACCTGGGTCCCCAGGTCCCTGATAACTTCTTCTGTGATCAGTGGATTGCCACCTATATGGTAGCTAGGGGTAACCTTGTTTTTCCCGAAGGGTATGACTATGCATTTCTTGGCATTTAACTTTAGGCCATGGCTCTGGCACCAGTTATCCGTTTCTGTGAGACCCTTCTGAAGGATATCTGTGTCAGATGTGTTTCCGACTACGGCGCCCAGTTTGCAGTCATCTGCAAACTTTGTCAGCCATAACCCTCCTGTGTTTGCTTGTACTTCAGAAAAGTAGATGCCAAACAAGAGTGGGCCCAGGACTGAGCCCTGTGGGACACCACTTGTGACAGGCTTTGAGTCTGACATGGCGCCAGCAACTCTGACCCTGTGGGTTCTGTCACTCAGCCAGTTTGCAACCCATCTTGTAATGTATGGGTTTACATTTAAGTTGATGAGTTTTTCAATGATACCCGAGTGGGGCATTGTATCGAAAGCCTTCGCCAGGTCTAGGTAGGCTGTATGGTAGGCTGTATGGACTTTTTCAATTTCCCATTGTGCCAGGACTAAGTTAGCGTAAATGGGGGCACATCTAGCCCCCATTGCTACTCCTGTGCATTGTTTATAATATTCACCTTCTAGGAATACATAATTATTGTTTAAGATCATATCCATAAATTCCACTAAAAGTTTTCTTTTTACTGTGTGAAATCCACTGTATTTGTCCAAAATCTTCTCAAATAGTATCAACCCTTCATTGTGTGGTATGACACTAAATAGGTTAATAACATCCACTGTTATCATAATATATTTGCCTCCTGTGTAGTTCTCATTAAATTCTTTTAATTTTTCTAGGCAATTCCAGGAGTCCTTAATAATATGTGAAAAATTCATGCTAATACTTTTGCAATGCTCATCTACAAATTTAGCTATAGTTTCAAGTTTTGAGTTTTTTGCTGACACTATTGGTCTAAAGGGTGGGTTTTGGATATCTTTGTGTACTTTAGGTATGCCAAAGATCGTAGGGGTGATGGGGTGTTCAACAGCTAAGAAATCATATTCTTGTGTATTAATCATACTTTCCATTAAGCAATCGTATAGTAACCAATCTATCTTGGTGTATGCTCTTTGCACTTCATATTTAGAAACTTTTGTATATGTTTCTTCATCTTCTAACATGGTTACCATTTTATTGGTGTAATCTAACTTTGTCATGATTACAACCCCACCACCCTTGTCTGGCTTCATAATCCTATACTTATTATTGCCACAAAGTTCTGCTAAGCAGAATCTCTCAGTGTCAGTTAAGTTATCATTTTTCATGTGTTTTTTCTTCAGTTCCCTACGTATTTGTGACTCACAAAGTGTTTCAAAAACTTGTATAACCGGATTATTAGGTGGTATGAATGTGCTAGATCTTTATAGTACAATGAACCCTCTGTCATTGTCAACTGGTGCCTGTTCCTTAGCAAAAAACATTTTTAAACTCAGTAGTCTAACATAAATTTTTAAATTAATGAGTGTTTTCCCTATGTCACTTTTAAAATAAGGAACAAATGCGAAACCTCTTTTGAACAGGGTAACATGGCCAGAATTTAAATTCAGTTTGCTGTAGTTATATATATTGAAACCTCCATTAGTAATGACATCACATACATCATGGTTGTTTATCTCAGAGTTTTCACCTATAATAATGGTGTCACCTGAATAACCAGAGTTTAACATGTTCCCAACACTTAAATCAAAAGAAAAGTTGTTATATTCACTCAAATTTTCACTCAAATTATCAATGTGACTGTTAACATTAAGCACAGGAAGTTCAGTAGTTTTAAATGGTAAGCCGTTAAATGTTTCCTTTAGTAATAATGGGAGTTTGTCCTGAAGTGGGCTTTCCTCCCTTGATTCAAATACTGATTTTTCCCTTCCTGGTACCTGTCTTTTATTCTTTCGGACCTCCTTAGTGGAGGTTGTTCTAAAAAAACATCATTGTCTCTATAAGCATCCCTTTGCAATGCATTTCCATTGTGGTATCCATAATTGTTTCCACTGTTGTTTGTATTAAATGTGCCATTGTCCCTGTTCAAATCAAAATTTGCATCCTTATTACCAGAAAACTTTTTTTTATCATTATAATGTGCAAACAGTTTAAAATCCTTAAAATGATGGTATGCCCTCTTGTTGACATAGTCATTGCTATCCCTAAATAATTTTTTATTCTTAAACTCTAAACCTCTCATGACAAAATTATCTATCTCTTTTAAAACATTGTCCATCCTATATTTATTATGTTCAAATAACAAATCACTGTGAATACTGTTGTCCAGTTCAATTAATTTCTCATTTAGTTTACTCAATCTGTGGTTGTTATTTTTAATAATCAATTTCAAGAGTTCAAGGCCAGTTTTATCAAACAATGATAGCAGTTCGTCAAAAACAACACTGTCACTGTTAAAACCAAAAGGCAGTTTAAAAATGCGCAAACCTTTGGGAACTTGTTCCAGCTCCAAAGACCTTTCAAGGAATGCATTGTCCATTTGTATAGTTTTAAACTGCTTGAGAGTTTTTTCGAATTCTACAATCTGTTGGTTCAAAGAACCCATGTCTTTCATGCTCCCCCTTGGTATACTTTTAAAAGTAGGTGCCTGTAGTATATCCTTGATGTTTTCCCATCTCCGGTTGTCATTAGTAACTCTCCTGTCTCCAGCATTCGAATTCGCACTCTGAGGCATACCAGTCCTTAAATTCACATCCTTCTTCCTCTTATCACCTCATATTGAGTTCGAAGAACCATTGCTGGCCGACGGAGCATTAGGGCTGTTACCCGGTGTAGAGTGCAGCATAAAGAGTTGTTCCTGCGATTCCGTTAGTGTAACATTAAGATCAACGTCATTCTTTTTAGTAGCACAGTTCCCTTGAATAAGTTGTATTAGGCGTTGCGTCGCTTCCAAGTGTTGTTTGAGTAACACCTCCATAAAAACACAAAAAGATGTTAGTGTCGGTGTCGGTGTCAAGACTGTAAAGCCCAAAACTGAATGAAAATAATACTTTAAAAGTAATTTAGTCTGTTTCGGGTAGTGTGACAATCTCGCCTCCTCGATGCCCTGGAATCACGTTCACGGCTGTGATATAGGATCGAAGCAAACACTAATAAATCAAGATGCGATATCCTGGGAAATCCAGAGGCTTTATTGTCCACACTAAATAACGATGAAATAAAAAACAAATAACCAAATAACTTTACAACAAATACTGAGCGCTTTCACCCGCCACAGATACGCGGGTTTCTTCAGAGTACAAACAAAATGTGTTGACACCAACCTTTTGTAGTAATACAATTAAATGCATTAATTGAATAATCATATAATTGCTTAGCAACGCCTAATGTTCTATTGAGTAATTGAGCCTTAACTTACAAGGTTTATTGTTGAAAGAAAATATAAAATTTATATAAAATATGTAGTAATGCAATACAATACAAGAGGGCATAATGCTAAATGATAAATATGTATGTGTACCTACTTAGACAAGCTATAAAATAGATAGCTTCGAGTTTAGTTAATATCATACATATGTAAAATGCTTAAATATTAAAATGAGTACAATGTTTTAAAAGATTCTAACATATAATATATCCTTTTGTAAAAAATATATGTACTTTAATAAAAAATATATATACTCATATAAAAAAAAAAAATATATATATATATATATATATATAAATATGAAAAATGTGTACTAATAGCAGAGTTTACTTAACGTATAACTGTGATGTAGATGCAATTGTGATAAATATAATAAATAATTAATTAAATAATAAATACATATGTGTAGATAAAAATATATATATATATATAAATATAAATACATAAATATATAAATATATAAATATACATATATAAATATATAAATATGAAAAAACATAAATACATAAATTCATAGATTATATATATAAAAAATAAAAATAAATACATGTAATTATATACATTTCATAGATATTGTAGTGATAATTGTACTAGTAAATATCTATGTGACTATAAGTATATGTACTAATGTACATGAAAAATCATAAGAATGTCATGTATAAAATGAAATAATATAATAATAAGGTAAAATAGTAAGATAATGATATAGTAATATAGTAAATGCTAAAGCCAACGCTTCAACATTAATGTTAATAAATAACCATAAAAATACCTTGTAGATGCATATGTAGTACAGTATATTCTATTACTAACATAAATGTATAATGGTTTGAAATTAATTACTACCTGTCAGGTGGGGGATAGCATATATATGCATTTGCAGCCACCTACGTCAGGGTCAGATATGCACATCGCACTGGCAGGTTATGTTCTATACCATGCTTTGTGACCACAGGACCTGTAACACACAACACAACCAGTCCAGAACACCACACCCACATCCAGGACACACACTTAGCTTCCCTGGGAACAGTGCCGGGATATGCAGGTGTTCACATACACCATTCCAGTTGTTAACATCAGGTACAGGCATATTGTGTGTGAGAACTACTCAGGCCTCTACCACTTTAGCCTATAGCCACTACAATTTGTGGGTCCATGTGCTATGGCAGAACCACACACCACAGCCACATGGGGGAATACATATTGCACCTGTCCATCTGCAACGTGGGTACTCACTGTTCCACACCAGAGGTAGACCACCATTGTTGATATCTGACCATACCCACCTTTCCCTGGACATCCATATCCCATCTCCACCCCCAGGCAAGGTTGTCACTGCACACAAACTGTATTTAGCACAAGCAGACTCTACACTTGTGAAGACTGGGGTGGACGACTTCAGAGGACCCATGCTGGGGGACTATACTGGCCACTCAGCATAATCCTTGACAATTGCATTCTATGAGCATGTGTACAGTTTGCATTGATCATGCTATCCCACATATACCCATGACTGCTCCACAACAAGACACCTGTCAGCTGTACACCAGCCATATATGTGCCGTACAACAGAGTGAGCTAATACATTGCAGAGCTGTAGCCCACAGAGGGAGGACATCTGTGAACAGTTCCGGCACGGCACTTCATTCACACATAATCATTACAACACAGTGTTGACAGTGGAATCGTCCAGAGAATGCAGATAGGGCTCCCCTCAGTCTGTTATTGACGGACACCTACTGTCAGAGATCCTCAGCAACCCTCTCCCAGCACACACCGATAACATGGCTGTGGCTTAGCACATTCAATCCCTGGGACCTCCACGGTGCCCCTGCTTGACAGAGACACAGCTCACTAGCCTCACATGTTGCCTTCTGTGACCTACTTTACAGTGGCACAGTAGCCTACTGTCCTGGGGATGCAGATGCCAAGCACACTCTGTCTGAGCTGTCATTCCCTAGGGCAACAAGCCTAGTATTGACCTCTACACCCATATGTTCAATTGTCGGATGCACAATATTTGTTGTGCTGTTCTACTGTTTGCAGGTCTTTATTGCCATAGCATTCCCTGTTCCTATGACCAACTTGTGTATCTGTGGAAGATGTTTGCATATGACGGCGATCCACTATATCACTTATGTCTCTGTAGTCATTTACTGTGTGCACTGGGCAGATTGCAGTGTTGTGGCTGGTTCCTGGACTGATATGTACAAATACCAGATATGTGTGGCCAACTGCTAAACAGAGATATGGCCTAAGTGTGTGAGCATGCCCAGTTCAGCCTTTCCATGGCATGTTGTCTGACATATGCCTCATTTATCAAAGTGTGCAAGCATGCCCAGTGTGAGCTTTCCATATGTTGCACTCTGAAGTATACCACATATTTGGGTGTGTGTGAACTTCAACAATATCTCACATTTATGGTTGTGTGTTGGGTGTCATGTTGTGTACTAACTGGCCAACTGCTTCGTGTCTGCCACAACAGGGATTATACTGTGCCTGCAGGGATTGCATGGGATACTTTGCAGACAGTTCTCAACATACTTTCATATTGACCTAACACTGTAGCACCGTATAGTGTACTGGTTCAGTACTTTCACTGTGGTGGACAGTATCCTGGGATTTAGTCTTATGACTGCTTGACATCTTCATAGTGAGCACAACAGACTGTGTAGGGGCTAGTTGTGCACATATGACCATGTTGCATTATGTTCAGATATGGACTACCTACACCAGGCTCGTCCAACATTGCTAGTGTATTCCACAACATGGGTGGACATTGGCAAACACTAGCGATGTTCCCTAGGCCATTTCTGATGCTAGTCACAGGGTGTGTTTGTCCTTGACACACATTGTAACTGGAGTTTGCCATGACATATGTCATGGTTAGTATACTGTGCCTCTGTCTACCTCTGACATAACAGTGATACCCAGGGTTAGCCTACCATCTCCCATCCACTCATCAGGATTCCTCTTGAGGGGTGTCGATATGTGACTCTCTGGCTGACCTGTACCAGGAGTTTACTGAAGAGTGGGGGTGCCTTCTGTGTTATGGATCATTCTGTACAGCTTATCCTATGTATGTCAGTGCTGGGGTTCAGGTCTCTCATGTGCATAGCTCACTGCCATTCAGATTGTACAAGGTGCAGCATGTTCATTGATTCCAGGTTGGACATGGCTTCATACATCAGGCACAGCTTGCCTGTAGCTGGGCAGTATGGCGGTGTGTGGGGCTGCAGTTTGTTTACTCAGGCAACACACGGCATCTGTTCATGCTCTTTGCTACTCCTGGTGGGGTACTGTTGTGGACTTTACAGTTGATGGAGGTGTCTACTGCGGTATCTCCCACAGGGGCTACTGTAGTCAATTGTGACGCTGATTGAGGATGACTGCAGAGCCACAGTGAGTTCCCCTTATCTACATCTGCCAACCTTCATGTTTGGGTGGGTATATAGTATATGTTTCTGCGAACACTACAGCCACATGTTTGTCCAGTGCAGGATATCTATCACCTTTTGTACCCAGGTCTCACATTACATGTTAGGTGCATCATGGGTTAACACCTGTGTGGTAATTTGTGGGCACTTACACCACTCTTGTTTGGCATCTACTTTTCCGAAGTACAAGCAAACACAGGAGGGTTATGGCTGACAAAGTTTGCAGATGACTGCAAACTGGGCGCCATAGTAGAAAACACATCTGACACAGATATCCTTCAGAAGGGTCTCACAGAAACGGATAACTGGTGCCAGAGCCACGGCCTAAAGTTAAATGCCAAAAAATGCACAGACATACCCTTCGGGAAAAACAAGGTTACCCCTAGCTACCAAATAGGTGGCAATCCACTGAGCACAGAAGAAGTTATCAGGGACCTGGGGACCCAGGTTGATAGTAGTCTGTCATTCAACACCCATGTAGCTAAAGTAGTTAGGAAGACCTTCTACATTGCCCACCTTATCATGAAGGGATTCTCATCTAGATCAAGGGAGGTCATAGTCTCCCTTTACTCATCACTCATCAGACCAATGATTGAGTACAATGCCCCATTCGGAATGTATCTGACCCGACACTTGCAGCAGCTGGAGAGGCCACAAAAGTTCCTCACCAAAAGGATAAAGGGTCTCAAAATCTGTCCTATGCTGCCCGACTGAAAGAACTCCAGCTCTATTCAGTCGCCACCGCTGCTCAGAGGTGACCTTTGCCTAACATACAAGGCCATGTCAAACCCAGATTTGATGAATATGCTTCACCTCAAAAAATCTAGATCCATCAGAGCCACAAGGGCGGAGACTTAAACCTCGACACGGCCATTAATAGGACGTGCTGGAGGGATAGATTCATCACCCAAAGACTCCCTATGCTGTGGAACAAAATCCCAGTACATGTGAGGCAGAGCACCTCGCTGGCCTTGTTCAAGAGAAATCTTGACCAATGGATGGGAGATCGCAGATATACCCCAGGGATTACCTCAGTGTCACTGCTTGACAGAGGCACAGCAAAATAATGGGTATAGTTCCCCATACTAAAGGGGTGGCGTAAGCCACAAAACGATGGGCTAGGCTTGTAAATGCCCTCGGGCAGATAGCCTAGTATGAACCTATGAACCTATGAACCTATATATCCATGGTGGTTGTCTATACACAGTTCTGCAATTAGCTTGCTGACATGGCTATGGCTCCAGTTGTCTGTTTGTAGGTGGCCCTTTTGTGGGTTGCTTGTGTCAGCTGGGGGTCGGATATGGTGGGCTGTTTGTACTCCTCTGCATACATGTTCAGTCACAGTCCTTCCATGTTGGCCTATACCTATGGGACATATATACAGAATGGGGGGGGGTAAGACCAGGCCTTGTGGGATGCCACTCATATCTGCTTTGTAGTCTGACATGGATGCGGCATATCTGACCATGTCAGTTCTGTCCTTGGTCTGGTTTGCAACCCCTCTACTGACATAGGGGCATATATTTAAGCTGGTGAACATATCCATACTGAACTCGTACGGTATTGTCTAGAAGCATGTGCACGGTCCAGCTACACTGTGTGGACCACATTGCCCTCATCAATTACCTTAATGACTGCTTCAAATGGGTCAAACATGTTTAGGGGCAAGATCTGCAGTTATGACAGCCACACTGTGTAGGGTCTAGTATCAGTAGGTCCACAATAGCCTTCTGTCTGTGGTACACACTGATCCTTTCCATAGCTGTGCAGAACAAGCTTGTCAGGATCCTGGGGTGGTAGTTTGCAGTATCCATTCAGGCAACACCTTTGTTGTGATGGACCACTGTTGTTGTACACTGCTCTTTGGGTACATATCCTGTGGTAAGGCTGACATTGGGCAGTAGTGTGATTTGGCATTCCATTATTCTTGGAGTCCATGTTGGCCTCAGCCCAGGACACCATCACATACCTTTGCTGCTGTGTGTTCTGCTTTGCAGATGATGGCTGTTACCTCAGCATCTGCAATGTCAGGGGACCATCAGTCTGCCTGGATAGGTATTTTGCACTCTGGGGGGGGGGGGTGTTTGCACTGCACCTGACAGGTTGGATGTTAGCAATATGTGTGTGTGTTTGGTATGTTGTTTGTAATATCTGTGTGATTCGGAGCATATCTGTGGATGCCCAACATGGTTCCTACCATCAGTTGGGTAAGCCTTGTGATTATCCTTAGTGTCCTGTACGTTTTGTATCTTCATAGGTTCATGGGTTCATACTAGGCTATACACCTTAGGCCATTAGTAAGCCTAGCCAGAGTGTGTGTGTCTTTCGCCACCCCTTGCTATGTTCTATTATGGCCATTTATGAATTTCTTCACTGTGCCTCTGTCTGGTCGTGACACAGTGAGGACCCCAGTATACATGTACGATCATCCATCCACTTGGCAATATTCCTGTTGAGGGGTGTCAGTGAGGGGCTCTGCCTAACATGGATTGGGATCCTGTTTCTGGGTGTGGGGAGCCTCTGGGTTATGTATCTGTCCCTCCAGCACATCTTATTTCATTATGTGTTGAGGCTGACATCTGTCGCTCTCACAGCTCCAATGGCTTTGATTTCCTGTGGTGGAGCATGTCCATTACTCCTGTGTTGGACATGGCCTTGTACAACAGACATACAATGCCTCTGTGTAGGCAGTCTGTGACTGCATTCAGCTGGGGTGTCTACAGCCAGGCAGCATATGACATATATTTCACACCCTTTATCCTGTTGGTGGGGTAACTATGAGGTCTTCCGAACCGCTGCAGGTGTCGTGTACGGTACATCCCATTTGAGTCATTGTACTAGATTATGGGTCTGATAAGGGAACAGTACAGCGGCACAGTGACCTCTGTTGATGTAGATGTGAATCCTTTCATGATACGGTGTCCAATATCGACAATCTTCCTAGCCACATTGGCATTGTGAGTGTCACATGACAGATTACTGTCGACCTGTGTCCCTAGGTCCCTGATTACTCCTTGCATACATAATGGTTTGCCACCTATGTGGTAATTTGTGTGTACCTTGTCTGGTATTTGGTGGGACATTCATACTGTCCAGTGTCTTCAGGATGTCTGGGTGGAGTTCTTGTGTGTGAGAGTGTGGTCTGTCGCATGCTACAGACTGTACAGCAGTTTGGACTACACTTAGGTGCACATGGGTGGTCTCCGCTGCTTTGTGCATTGTCAGTTACCTGGCCATATGGGTGTCTGTGCTGCATATGGATACTCCCCTCCTTTGATGTTTTGGTGCAGGTGTTGGGGCCATAACACATGATATGTGGTATAACCTAGTAGTGCTGGTGTGCTATCACTAGGCTTGCAGCAGGCTTCTGTCACTGCACAGACATCGATGTTCTCCATAATGGGAAGTGCCTCAGGGCATGCATATTGCAGTTTACACATCTGGCATTGGTCAGCATTACCCTTATGTTTCCTACCACTTATGTTTTCTAGGGTGGTGGGTAGTCTTTTTGGCCTTGCCTCCATACGGCTCTATGGAGGCGGCAAAGGCCTTATCCAGTATCCAGACGCACAGGGGTAACAGGTGCAAGCCATCCCTGGAACAGCAGCATAGCTTGTCATGCTTGACATCTCAAGCAGACAGACATTAGACCCTCTTGGACTGACAGCTGTAACTGTGCCAGCTGTTAAACATGAGCATTCTGTGTTTGTACTGTGGCATCATTCTTGGTGAGGGTTGGATGCTGCACACAGCCAGTGTCATACCAGCCTGGGGTACATACTCAGAGGGATCATCCATGTCTCTTTTCATGTTGACCAGGGAGGGACATCTCAGGTAATTCACACCAGCATGGACATTGAGTGCATCATATTTCTGCTTGCTTTGGGGTGACCTGCGTACTTGTGTTATGTGGCATTTTGTGGCAGCCTACAGGCAGCTTACTCTACCCTTTCCCTTGTTCAGTCTGGTGAGTGGGACAGCAGTGTGTCTGCCTATACAGACACCTATTACAACTGTATCAGGCATGTTGTTTCTCCTTCTGGCCTGTGACTGTTTGGCACACCAGCTTTGCGTACTATTCGTTGCATGTGCTATGTTTGAAGGTTGTGGTTGCTTGTGATCTGCTTTGGAGGCTTCTGTTGGTGTGGTGTGTTTGTAATTAAGGCCTCTGGGAATATTTGTCTGTGTTTATGTGTTTGGTTTACAGTTGTGGTAGGTCTATGTGGGACTGGGTTTGTGGTGTATGTGGTTACCTTCTCCTCCTGACTAGTTTTGACAGTACTGAGTTGGTGGAGCTCAACCTCTGGTTTGGATACATGGTTGCATCTATCACATATATTTGTATTTATTGGGGGGTGTTGTGGTTGTCTGTGTACTTGGGACTGGTGTCACATTGCCTCTGGATTCACAGATTCTACTTGTTGTGGCTGGACTTAGTGGATTGTATGTGTGGACATATGTTATTGCCATACTACTGGTCAGTGATTACTTCTTTTTATGTTTGCTCTATCATGTGGTAGCTTCCTCATTCTCTTGCATGGTTTGGTAATGGCTGGAGTCCAGCATGCCAGATGCCTGCGTGTATGGCATTGTGTGTTGTTGTTATTTTGATTGCATACTCCAAGCATTCCTGGCTGTGTTCATGGAATGCCTGTATAACATGTTCTGTGGTGTGTCCCATATTCTGCACCTGCACAGGGCCTTTCGTGGATTCAACATCAGTTTGGAGGGCTGCAACCTATGCTTTACACATGTTTTTCACTGTGGTATTCTGGCCAGGGACTGGGGTCAGGATGTGTATATCCAGTGTGATTACTCTATGGTCTGGTCTTACCGGTGAGGGGTACACTTCTCATCTTGCCATCCAGTACACATGTTGCTGATTATCACATCCAGTATGCTTACCCCTCTTGTGGGAGTGGTACATTGTTCCTGGGAATTTTGGTTTATGGATTCTGGGAACTTTCCTCCTACTGTGTTGGTGCTAGTATAATGCTCCCGGTATATGTCTGGGTATTTTCAGTCAAGCAATATAATGTGGTTTGGGGGGCTTGATATATTCATGTATTCCAACATAGGCCAGGTGCAGTTCCTGGTATTAGGACAGTAGTCTGCAGCAGGCTATATACTGGGAGGCGGTTTTAGCCATTGGTATTTGACCATGGCTGATCCATGCTGCTTCTTGTTGTGGTACCAACATGGGGGTGTGGTTATCCTTGACATTTATTGCTAGTCACCCTCCTTTTGTAGCTTGTTCCAGGTTTTGCGGCTGTACAGCACAGTATGAGGTGTGACCTGGTATTGTTAGGGTGCTGATGTGAGCCTTGACCCAGTTCTCTATTACAGGACTGGTATCTACATTCTCCATACTGTGTGCGTTTACACTGCACACATCTTGCTGTTTCGACTTCTGGAATTGGGTAGCATTACATCTAGGTTCCTATCCCTTGTGGAACCTATGAAGGTGGGTTTATGTTTTGAGACCTACCTATTCAGGGCATGCTGTGGGTACTGACAGCCTTTGCCAGTATCCATGGGGCATGGCATGATAGGTGCACACCACCCCTAGCAGGTGGTGCATCATGTCATGCTCTGCATGTCTTCCCAGCCTGAAACACATTGGCTCCCCTTTGACTAACTGCATTACTTCAGCCAGTTATTGCACTTGATCATCCCATCGTCATTTTGTGGCTTCATGCTTGGTGAGGGTGGATGTTAGTCAGGGTGCTCAGGTGTGCATATAGTACATGGTGTTACATTACTTAACACATGGCATTCATGCCTCAGGTGGTGCTGCAGGGCTGCCTCTGTCAGATGCGCATATTACACTTCCCTGTACAGGTTTGTGAGCAGGTCATGTCATTTTAGGCATCCATGTTATTATTTGAGTGAGTCAGAGGGGGTATCATTCCCAGGGTTCCTACTGAGCCAGTGTATGTGCTATGCGTTGCCTCTTTGCCAAGGCCAGGGCATACTGGGCATGCCTCCTTCTGCCTACTGGGGCAGGCTCAGGTTGTTCCTCCTCCGAGTCACGCTCTGCCTGTGATGGCCTTGGCAATGGTGGGGGGCTGTTTGGCCCAGCCCTATGCTGGTCCTGCTGCAGCTGTTTTCGCAAGATCATATTATGTAGCATAGCACATACCATGACAATTTGGGTACATGTAGTTGGTGTGTACTGCAAGGCTCCACCAGATGTGTCCAGACACCGGAACCGTAACTTGAGCAGTCCAAACACACGCTCTATTACATTACGTGTTTGTGTGTGTGCCTCATTATGGCATTCCTGTTCAGGTGTGTGTGCGTTTCTGATGGGTGTCATCAGCCACGGCTCCAGTGCATAACCTGCATCCCCCACTAGGTGTCCGTGTGGGATGTCCCCATTGGCAAATGTCTGATACAGCTGCGTCAAATGCCAGATGTGGGAATCGTGGTAACTCCCAGGGCAGCCAGCACACACATTCATTATTATGCCCTGGGCATCACACACAACCTTGCAGTTGATGGAGGGGAAGCCCTTGCAGTTAATGTAGGCCCTACCCCGCTCACCGGCTGGTGCTTTGATGCATATGTGCATGCAGTCTATTACACCCACTACCTCAGGGTATTCCGCTATTTGCTGGAAGAGACGCATATTGCTGGCCAATACCTCACGGGCATTGGGGAAATATACATGATCACCGACATGTGCTGACATGGCATCCAGGAACTGGTGCAGTACCCTGGAGGCTGATGCCTGTGATATCCCCATCATATCGCCAGTTGGTCTCTGGAAGGTACCTGTTGCTAGTATTCTTAGGCCAACACATACCTTGGTTTCCACTGGGATGGGTTCCCCTCTGTTGGTTCTGTGTGTGAGGCGTGGCCTGCACAGCTCAACAATTTGCTGCAGGAGCTCTCTGTCCACTCTATAGCGCTCTACTATCTCCAGCTCATGTAACCCGTGGTAGGTGACCCTGGGCCTGTACACTCTTCTCCGTCTCCTCACTGTGGGTTGTCTGGCACCATCTGCATTGTCACCACCCTCAGCAAGTCGCCTATGTCTCATTATGACAGCTATGGCAGCCCCTAACATTTCTGCTCTGAGTGAAGCTTTTTCAGTTTTCACTTCTATTAGCTTACTCCTGTCTTGCAGTGTCTCTTAAGAGAAACATCCTGCACTACTGTTTGCAGAGTTTTAAGTGCTGCGCTGGGCTATTATTCTGCCTGTGTAATTGCCTGCTTCTAATTGTTTTCACCTGCTAGCTTCAGCAGTTATCCCTGCTAGCTTCCTATTAATTCTGTTGCTTCCTTTTTCCTTTCTGTTTCCTCAGGGGGGAGCAATGTGCATACCATCAGAAACACGCTCACAGTGGCTTACACGAGTGCACATGTGCTTACATGGTTCAGAATCTACTTATTCGGGTTAAAATGTGTGCAAACCCGCGCAAACACTGTTACACGTCTGCCAACAGCCTTCAACATACTCAGCCTGCCCTACACGTGCGCACACCAGCGCAAATAGTGTTAAACATCTCCCAACACGCACCCGCATGCTCAGTCTGCCTTACACGCACGCACACTGCCCTACTCACGCTTCATGGCACGCACACGTGCGCATGCACACCCAGCAAGAAACTTTGGTGTAAGTAACAGTGTACACCTTCCATTTCTTGACTTTACCTGACTTATCTAGTGGCACACCTCTTTCCATGATCTGTGTCTGTCATCTGTCATGTTACACTGACCTCCAATGAACTGCATTTCTTTCTACCATTCCCCCCTGTGATGTCACCTATCTCCTACTCTATTCCTCCCTCTTATGTATCTCTTACACTACTCAGACTGTGCTCATTTGCTATGTGACTGTGAGATTCAGTATCCTAACCCTCATTTACATGAGATTGCCTACTAATGCTTAGTTACATGTCTTAGACTCAGCTTCCCCCCTTAGCAACCACTACACGGTGGCCATGTTGTTTTTGGTCTGCTGGTCCCTGCATTGTCATTCCATGTATTGCATGAAACCCACATTTGTGGGTTTATAACCTTCTTTTTTATGGTTTTATACAGCGCAGCCCGTTTGCGCGGGGCTGCGCTGGGTTTAATATTTTTGCATCGGGTTATCTTGCCAATGGCCACATATTTGGCCATTGGCATGCTGCCTGAGACATATGCACCCTTTTTTGGAGCTGACATGGCTTCGTTGTGGAATTTGCAGAAACGTACTCAGTTATTAACTGAGTACATTTCTGCAGCTAAAACGTCTCTTACACGGACTGGTTTCTGCTTCGTGGATCGCTAATATACCTCATTTGCATACCTTTGGCTGCAAGTGAGGTATTTAGCATGTCCACGCCCAGTCCGTGTAAGAGACGTTTTAGCTCGTCTCTTACACGGTGTTTAGGGCTGTTCCTGGATCACGAGGCTTGCATGGAGTGTTGCACGTCTCTTACACTCCATGCAAGCCTTCGTGAATCCTGCCCACTATGTTATCTGACATATGCATGAAGACACTTTACAGATGAAGATGGATAAACAACAGTGGTCTACTAATGTGCCCTGGGGCCTTACCTGCACACTCCTCATCCATTTTGTGGGTAGCACCCACCTCCACAATGCTGTCATCAGGTTCTTGGCTTGGCTGGTGGGCAGGTGCCCCAATGCTGGTGAGGAGCTCTTCAGCATGTGTCAGTGGGGGCTGGATGGCATGGCCCCCACCTTTGGCTAGCTGGTCCCTCCTAACTGCAGCAGCACGCTGACAGGCATGGCGGATGAGGTCAGTGCAATGATGTCACACCTGCTCATAACTGCAGTTATGCAGGTCATCATTTACCCTGTGGACAAGCTTGCTCCACAGGGCAGTCATCTCCTGCAGATGATAGGCCACACACCCAAAGTGGGTTCTGTGGTGATGCACGAGGTAGTTGATTATTATTTCATTCTCCTGTGGAGTATAAGCAGGGAGACGCTCCTGTGACATGGTACCTGGAATACATAAACAAGAAAAAAGGTCTGAGGACCTCATACTGCAAGGATATAATAGTTGTTAATTGACATCTCTCCCCCCTCCACCATATCTGCAACAATAATCTGAACACACAAATCAATTGGGTATGTTTACACCAAACCTACTGTTGGGATATATATCCTGTTGTGCAACAAATACTGAAATGTGTTTCTATTCATGTTCCATGTTGAAACACTATCATTGGTGGCCTGTTGCTAACAACGTAACCTGTATGCCATTGTAATGGCCACTGTGGTTCCATATATGCATGTGTTCTGTTTGCTATGCAGCTGTTCCAAATCCGGTATTTTGGGTCAATGGGAATATCTATGCATGCTGTTATAACTAATCCTGGATTGTGTTGACTATTACTACCCACATATGTTCTAAAACTGCAACACAATAGCATGTTTGAGAAAGC
>NC_056726.1:1634136484-1634193984 GCF_019279795.1 Protopterus annectens | reverse complement strand
TTTTAGTATTATTTTTGTTTTTTTGGTTTCTCTCTCTATCTCTCTTCACTACAGGGATTGAGCTAGTTTGAATAGGTTGCAGCATGGCTTTTTTAGGTGATGCTCATGATCAGGTGATGGCCTCTGCACCAATTGGTGTTCCCCACTTGCTAATTGCATGCAGCTAGCTGTGTAATACTTCCAATAGCCAATGCCATAGCAACCCACTACTATAAATGACTACATCATGTGGGCGTTGTCACTTTACCTTTCCTGTATGGAGGACATCCTTCCTGTGTGTGGGCAGCAGTGTTACAAACAGCAGATAGCAATACTTCTTACAACAGGACTTGCGGACACAGGCCAACTACATGTTTGTATAAGGTGCCAGACCTATGGACAGTGTGAGTATTGCTGTTATATGCATTGAATACTGTTAGTTTTACAGGGTTTGTGTGTACATGCTAGTTTTGCATGGAATGCAGTCTGTCTGCATAGCTCTACTCTGTGGGCCTATCCACATGATGGCCAGAGGATTGGCTGTTATGTTTTGTCTGTTCACCACACAGGTCTTGTCTGTGACAAACCAGTGGCATTCTCTCCGTTGATTGCTTTCAGTACATGGCAACATCCATTTGTGTTTCTGACTTCATATTCCTGAGTAAGGCTATGTTGCAACCAGTCCTGTAACACCAGTGACTTTCATGGTGTATAACAGCAATATTGCAAATATGGCCCTGTGTTCCAGCCTCTGTCCTCCACATATATACCAGGCTTTGTCCAGATGTCATGCAGTAAGAGGTTGTTAGGTAATGGCCTATCATTATTTAGTGCTGGCATTCCTGCTATCATTCCAGTGATGTTGTGGACTCCCACACAAATTGTGGGATAGAGTCCATACATATGAGGGCTACAGCTGGACAAAACATGTGTATCCTTGTACAGTCTGGGGGTCAGTGTATGGAAAACACTGTTATATGCCCTTGTAAGACATTTTATGGGGGAGGGGTATTAAACGTTTTTAACCAAGGCTGTTACAACATGTGAGGGATATCAGTAATAAGAAACATTAAGGTATATGGCTGTGCATTTTCATACATTTCACCATGGGAACAGTGGTGGGCTAGAGCTTACTGTCTTACACACAGTTCTGTTTGTCAGTGTGATAGTGATGTCTAAAGTTAAGCATTGTTATGTAACAGATACATTTACATTGTGACAACTAATACTTTTCCCCCTTGGGATTGAGTACAAAGTGTAATTGGAGGCTGCTGAACTACTTCTGTAATTAAGTGTTGATTGGTTCTTATCTTCAAGGCAAGTGTTTTTTTTTTACTGTTGTACTACTTGAAGGCCTTAGCCTGTACAGCAAATTATGTTATGTTTTTCAGATTACTGTAGCAAATGTTTTGTTTGAGAGTTGCATTAATCAGTCATTATGTATTTCAAACACCTAACTGCTATAAGAAATGGCATAAACAACTGAAATAGTACACAAATAAACATTTATATGTATTCAAACTTGTATGTGGTGTCATGTCCTTTGTACTGTGTGTGGGTATGTTTTATGCAATTATTCTCAATTGTCGGAAAGAATCAGACACTGGACATTTTAAAAGGTGGCAACTGTAGGAATAATGACTGTTTGACATGCTGTGCACCCTCAATATATACTCTTCTTATACAGATCTTTTATATGTGTATGTATGTGTGTATATATATATATATATATATATATATATATATATATATATATATATATATATATATATATATATATATGTATATGTATATATATGTGTGTGTGTGTTTGTGTGTATGTGTGTGTACATGTATCATTGGAATGTTTACTGCTTCCACATTGTACATTCCCTACAGTAGACTGACTGTTCTGCATGATATGTTAGAGATATCATCCTGAGATCTTACAGCTGAGATGGCTTACTGTTAACTTGCTGTGGCTATGCTATGCAGCATCCTGGGTTCAAGACTTGCAAGTGCTGGTTATTGTGTTGCAAGGCAGATCTGTTCAGCTGTGGAGGAAGGGCTAATGGCAATAATTACAAAAGATCCCTATTTTGGGCCCCTTCACCCCCATTAACAGTGCCTTTAGTCAGATGTTTTGCAGTGAGAGGTTCCGAGTGTGGATCCAGTGTGCGAATGCAATACACACACACACACACACATATATATGTGTGTGTGTGTGTGTGTGTGTGTGTGTGTGTGTGTGTGTGTGTGTGTGTGTGTGTGTGTGTGTGTCTGTGTGTGTGTGTGTGTGTGTGTGTCTACATATATATATATATATATATATATATATATATATATATATATATATATACACATACACACATACATACATCTACATATATAAATATATTTTCCCTACTGTTGAATGAAAGTGCTGCATATGTTTGAGAAAACATCTCATTTATATACAGCTCAAATAGCTTAGTGTTTGTTCAGGTTTGCACGATGGTAAGCAATGCTAACTTCAGGTTAAATACACTTAAAGACAGCCTGACAGTGTTTAATCTGTCTAGCCATTGCTTGCTGCCATGCAAACAGGCTTATACCCACTTACTACTGCTTAAAAGTGCTTACTCCCGAGCTAATTTCTTTAAAAGAAAAGAAAAAAGGGGTGATAGGAAAGTGGCGAAAAAGGGGGCACACAGAGGGAAAAACAATAGGGAAAGTAGCTAGGGATGTGCAGACGGGTGTAGGGAAGGTCTATAGCTGTCCATTTCTTCAACAGCAACAGCTGTACATATGTACTGAATTTGGAGATAGATTTGGACACTCAAATCCCAGAGGGAAGGGTGAGGACAACAATAATGTGTTGTGAAGCCAATTGGACCAGATTACATGTGTGTTCAGATGACATGTGTGTGAAATGGACAGCTACGTATGTGGCAAAATTATTTTTTGGGAACAGATTGCCCTTTTTTCTTTTTTTTAAGGTGAGAGTGGGATGTTGGGGAAGGATAGTAGGTATATTTGGGGAGGTTGGTTGGGTAGGAAGTCAGACAAGACAGACAAGACAGCATACAGGCGCAGTACATGACACATGTGGGGGGTAAACACCTTGGATGGAGAGGGGTGTTTGGAAATCCGAAGCCCATGAGCCCCCAAATGGAAACAGTGGGACTGAGGTCCCCGCCCATGGGCAGTCACCACTGGACCTTCACGATCCCGAAGGTGGCTGTGCTGGGGGCTGAACCAGAGGGGCAGGCCGGACCTCTAAATGCACCAAGTGGCCCTCAAGCTGGCATAGCATATCTCCAAACTCCTTTTAGAGCTCGCTGTGCACCAATGCCTGGACCTGACTTCAGGTGACAGGATCTTGTTCATGCCCGCTCCTGAGAGGGACGAGCCTCATCAGTTCCACCTAAAGGTGGTGCAGGACCAGAGGATATGGAGGTCCCAGGGTGGGTCCCAGGCATGCTGGGGCCCGATGCCACGGCCAGATGAGGAGGGAGAGGTGGGTCCGCTGGGACCGGCCTTCTCATACGTGCTATAGTGTTGCAGTTTTAAAACATATGTGGGCTAGTAATAGTCAACACAATCCAGGATTAGTTATAGCAGCATGCATAGATATTCCCATTAACCCAAAACACCAGATTTGGAACAGTTCCATAGCAAACAGAACACATGCATATATGGAACCACAGTGGCCATTACATTGGCATGCAGGTTACATTAATAGCAACAGGCCACCAATGATAGTATTTCAACATGAAACATTAATAGAAACACATTTCAATATTTATTGAACAATAGGACATATGTCCCAACAGTAGGTTTGGTGTAAACATACAAAAACATGGTAGAGCCAGCAAACAGTGGACCATAATCTGTTTATTAAGGGAAGAAGGAAAAGAACAGTTCTTTTCCTTCTTCCCTTAATAAACAGATTATGGTCCACTGTTTGCTGGCTCTACCATGTTTTTGTAATTCTTTGATGCTTCTGAGCTATGCAGTAGCCGTATGTGCAGAGGTCTGACTGTACTTATCTTGGTGTAAACATACCCATTGATTTGTGTATTTAGATTATTGTTGGAGATATGGTGGGGGGAGAGATGTCAGTTAACAACTTATATATCATTGTAGTTCTCACAACTTTAATAATCATTGCTGTAATCATTAAAGTACAGGTATTATTACAATACCCTATGGCCTTGGTTTGGGCAGTGGTTTGTTTGTACACAGTGTATACTTTAACTGTCTTATAGCTAAATCCTTACATATTTTACCTGGTAGACCTGTGGAGGGAATGTTTGTTAACACTACCTGACTTTTTCTAAACATATTCCCAGATTAAAAGTTAATATTATGCACATACCTCTCAATCTCTTAATGCACACACTCTGGACAAAGCTTGACAACATGGGGCTACGAATAGGAACATGTTTTGAATATTGCTGTCATAAATTTGAAGAGTTGCATGAGTGACAGGATTTGTTTTAATATACATTTTCTGAAGGTTTTGAGGTCTGAAAATCAAATGTATGTCATTATTTTGTGACTACAATTCTGAGATCATCCCACTGATTTGCCAGGGGGACAAAGAAACAGGCAGAAAATATGAGCCAGTTATCTGGGCATTCTGAATAATCTGTACAGTTGAGAGGTATGATTATGCATACAACTTACTACCACTCCCAGGATTCGAACAATGGCTGTGTCTGCTAAAAATACAACAATTTAAGTCACAGTAGAGTGTGCTATTTGGATATTGCTGTTTATCGTTTCAGTGTTTTCTAAGTCTCTCTTGGTTGTACAATCTAACCTGTAATTACAACAATCTTACACAGACATTTCTACACATATTTTTATGTAGTACAGTGTGAGAAACAGTGGTTGACACAACAGTACTATTCTGATATCAGATGTTACTGAATGCGACATTTCAGACCATACTTTACTAGAGTAAACACTACCATTCCAGGATTTACATCTTTATTGGCAGGCACAGTTTTCATATCCGACCTGTGGAGGGAATGTTCGTTAACACTGCCTGACTGTTTCTACACATATTCCCAGATTCCAGTTAATATTATGCACATACCTCTCAATCTCGTAATGCACACATGCTGGACAAAGCTTGACAACATGGGGGTACGAATAGGGACATGTTTTGAATATTGCTGTCATAAACTTGGACAGTTGCATGAGTGATGGGATTTGTTTTAATATACATTTTCTGAAAGTTTTGAGGTCTGAAAATCAAATGTATGTCATTATGTTGTGACTACAATTCTGAGATAAACCCACTGATTTGCCAGGTGGACAGAGGAACAGGCAGAAAATATGAGCCAATTATTTGGACATTCTGAAAAAATCTGTACAGTTGAGAGGTATGATTATGCATACAACTTACTACCACTCCCAGGATTCAAACCATGGCTGTGTCTCCTAAAAATACAATTTAAGTCACAGTAGAGTGTGCTATTTGGATATTCCTGTCTAGCTTTTCAGTGTTTTCTGTCTAAGTCTCTCTTGGTTGTACAATCTGATCTTGTACTTACAACAGTCTTATACAGACATTTCTAAACATTTTTATATGTAGCACAGTGTGTGTAACAGTGGTTAATACATTACTATTCAGAGAATGCAACAACAAATGCCATACAATACCAGAGTAAACACAACCAGTCCAGGATTTAGAGCTTTATTGCCAGGCAGTTACAGTTTTATTTAAATATGACCTATATGGGACTATTACTGCCATATTGTCTGGTTTATTCAGTACAACCCATACAACAGTTTTTATACTGCCAGATGACTTTCTACTACTTTATATAAATTTGGTATGACTACTACAAGCAGCATTGTTACTCACCAGCCTCACGATGCAGTCTTTGCAGCCTAATTGCATGGGTTTCCTGATTCACAGCCAGTTCAGCTGCAGCTGTAAAGGAAATAGAGACATATTTAGGCATACCTATCCATCACACACACACACACACACACACACACACACACACACACACACACACACACACACACACACACACACACACACACACACACACACACACACACACACACACACACACACACACACACACACAGACGCACACACACACACACACACACACACACACACACACACACACACACACTGGACTTTAGTAAACAGTAATGGTATGACTACTTAAACACTGCTGGGACATCACCCCTCTGCCTTGCTTCCTGGACCCACTCATCCAAGACCTCCCTCTTTCTCTGCTTCAAGTTGGCATGGTGGTGTCTGACCTGCTCACCAGTCCAAGGGATACCAGTGGCACTGGTGAGATCCAGGCAAGATGGTCCCAGCCTTCTGCATGATATTGGGTGCCCTGGTACTGGCCCTGCAGCAGTCTCTTATCATGTTTTTTTACCAGGAGTCCTACCATGACCTTAGACTTCTGTATGTCTCAGTGCTGCACCCAGAAGCGCAATCCCTCTCCAACTCCAGCCCTCCTACCTACAGTGGGAAGCTGCAACTAGTTACGAGCTGTATTCTCGCCTGTGGGGTTTAAATACGGCTGATTTTCTGCCCTTTGCTGTGATTGGATGGTTTTGAATATGCTGAGCTAAGCTAAGCTATGGGCAAACCTGCTTATCTAAGGTTGGCATTGCTTAAAGGGACAGGTTCAGCACTGCCTACCAGTGGGTAAATCCACTTAGCTGGGCTACTCATTGCTTAGCAGTCATATTTACACAATGCTTACAATGGGTAAGCAGAGCTGTGTAATGCTTAGCATTGCTTATTTTTCATTTTATAGACTATCTGCTGTATGGCATTGATTCATCACTCGTTACATATTATAAATTTGTTTACTGTCCCTGAAATCCCCCGATGTGCTTTCATTACATTTATTCATATGTGACTATACTGTATGGGGCACTTGTGTTTATATGGGGATTTCACAACTTTATTAAACTGACACCTCACATCAGGACCTAATGCTCTACTCAGGTTAACAAATATATGTTATTTAGTAGGTAATACTAAAAAAAATAGTTTATGTACTGCTTTCACATGTAAAATGCAAAGTGGTTACAGTGGGGATCGAACCAAGAATGGTTGCTCATAAATTGCATGCTCTAACCACTACACTATTGCAATACTGCTTATGCTGGATGTCTCTTGCTATTTAACTTTGTGTGCTGTTTAAGCTGGACTAAGCGTAGCTAAGCAACGGGCACACTTGTGCAGCTACACTTAAACTTTATCGCATTTATAACAAAAAACGTTTTGTTGCGTTATTTTATCTATACCCTTCAGAATATCCCTGCTAATGCTAAACCTATTATTTTATCAGCTTTCTGCTTTGTGGGACAATTGTCCCTTTTGGCATTGTCCACATTACTTACTCTGACGGATTGGGAGGTATGCGCTAAGTGCTTATGCTGCCTGTGTTATCCTAATAACTTTTGGCTTGGTAGCATACCTCTCAACCTCTTAGAGCAAAATATCTGGACAAAGCCTACAATGATGGGGGGACAAATAGGGGTGGATTTTAAATACTGCTCTTCCAAACTTAAAAAGGTTGATAGAATAATAGGTTTTATATTAGCATGAATTTTCTGACAGATGTGTGGAGTCTTAAACTCAAATGTTTTGTCATTATTTAATGACTTCAATCCTCTTCTATTTGCCAGACAGGTACACATTTTAATGGGAACACACCAAAAATATGAGGCAAACATCTGGGCATTCTGCGAAAATCTGTACAGTTGAGAGGTATGCTTGGTAGGGACGATTGTCGCTTATGCTTTTGACCACTGATTTTTGTTTTCCTGATGGGTTGGGGGTGTTATGAGCATTCTCGCTCATTTTTAATTGCTGAAAGGCAATTCTGGAGTGCAGAGGCATGTTATTTTGAGAGCTCTGCTCTCAGATACACCCCCTGCACTTGTACACAGCTCAGTATCTATTTAACAGCAAAAGCAGCACTCCTTCATGAATATGAAAGGCGCGCTGCCGTGCTGTATGGGAACGGTCCCTGCCATGCAGGAAGAGCTTATTCCTGCACAGCTGCTTGCTGAATCCTGGGTTTGGTTTGCACTACAGACTAATGCATGCACATTTTGTTTTACAGTTGAGATATGCATGCTCAATTTGATACAACTTCATAAAATATCAAACAAACTACGTTTAAGTTTTAATGCTACAATATCACTACTCTTCAGCTGCATACATACCGCATGCCTCCCTCATCTTCACTAATCTAGCACCATGGGTCCTAACATTGCACTAACTTTCCATTGCAGCTGTGGAAATAAACTAACAGAACAGAATACCATTATGAATACCTGTCTTGCCTATATTCAGCTTTTAAACCTTACAAGTACTCTTTGTAGTTGATACTTACACATCTGTGGGATGTCCTCCATCCTAAATTCCTCAATCCAATGGTAAAGGATATCCCTCTTTCTGCTCCTCCAGAGGTCATTGTAGTGATGCCTACATTGTTCACCAGTTTGGGGGATACTGGTGCCACTGGTTACAGCCTAGGCCAAACTATCTCAAGCCTCTGACTTATACTGGGACCCAGAATAGTCCCCTTGCAGCAACCTGCCACTGTGGTGTTTCACTAGGAGTCCAACAAAAACCTCCTGGACTTACTTGAGTCACTCATAATACAATGAATCACCCTAGGCATGGATGACTTTAACTATCCTTCCATTGACTGGGATACATATATGAGCTCAAACACAATTGCCCTAAGGTTCCTGTACTTTGTAAACACAAATTCTCTGGAACATTTAGTCCACACCCCCAGAAGGGGCTTGAATGTCCTTGACCTAGTACTCACCAAAATGAGAGACTGCTGCACCACCCCATGTGTGAGACCCTCCCTGGTAAGGTCTGACCATAAATCAGTCACATTCAATGTAACAATCGTAACTGACCCCCCCCCCCCAGATCCAAAAGGTTGAAATGTTTCTCCAAAGCAAACTATAGCCTTCTAAGTGATGGCTTAATAGTTTCAAACCTCCTGCCACCACTGATAGTAAAGACTCCTATACAGAGGTGTACACAAATGCCCTGTATAAACACCTTTACAAGTGTATAGACTTAACCATACCAGAACGGATCAAAACTTGCTCAACAAAAAAACAAGCCATCCTGGTGGACATCTAGCATAAACAGATTACACAACAAGAGAAAGAAACTGATATCCAGGAATTAGAGGGAACAGTCTCAGCAGAAGAAGACCCTCCATAGCTTGAACAAGCAAATTAGACATCTTGTAACGTTCTCTAAAGCTAATTACAAAACTAAATTAGGATGCTCATAAGGCATTCTTTAGCTATGTCTGTGATGTAAAAGGGAAGGCCCAGCTTTGCACCAAATTCATAGTGCACATTACCACTCATACTGAATTGAAGACATCAACAACCTGTTAGCAGACATGTTTGGCAAACGTTTCAGACCCCTGTCTCCACCAATCATATCCCAAATCATACCTGTCACCAATTCCCTACCAATATCTCCAAAGAACAGGTCATAACTGCACTGGCCAAGGCTAAAAACACAGCCTCTATGGGACCGGATAACATCACAGGCTGCTTACTAGATGGTGTAAAGCAAAGAGTTAGTGGAAACACTAGGTACTCTCTTCAACCACAGTCTAAGTACTGGCTTATCTAGGCATGTCCAAAGGGCAGTTTCAGGTGTACTCTCCAGTCCAACTGGTGAATCTGGGCATTTTGAGGCAAGGTTACAGCTGCCTCATGTACACAAACAACCCCCTCCTCCTACCACCAAACACTAATATATGCGAGAGATGCAGTTATACAGACAAACTAGAGGCTAAGCTCTCTCAACCCAAGACTGGATCAGACAGTCAAGAGGAGAAGGGAAGTACTTGCATCACACCACCAGTCTTACATAGACCCATTAAACCAGCACCGGCAAAAAACACACATAAATACATGGAAACATACTCGGAGGCTCTAAATAAAAATCTGCAAAACCAACAGAGACCTCCAAAGCAAACATCCAAGCAACCTCCACCCCCCCAACACAAACCATGAAACACATACTTCACAAAACCAGTGTGTCATGCAATCACAGCCCTTAAGGCAAAATAACATACCCAACATACTAGTAATAGGTGACTCTATAGTCAGGCACACTGATGTCCCACTCACTAGGCTAAATAAGGAGAAGGTTACTGTTAGCTGCCTGTCAGGTGCCAGGATCCGCCACATAACACAAGCACTAAGGTCACTCCAGAACAAGTACAAATATGACTCTGTCATTGTCCATGTTGGTGTGAATGACCTGAGCCGTACCTCTCTGGACTACATGAAAGGAGACATGGAAGAGCTCTCTGATCACGTTGCCCAGGCCGGTATGACCCTGACCCTGAGTAGCATCCTGCCCTCACCAAGAATGATACCACGGTATAAATAAAAAATTCTCGATTTCAACAATTGGCTAAGTTTCTGGTGTCATTCAAAGGGGATCCAGTGTCTGTGTGCCTGGGATGACATGCTTGACAAGCCACACTGCTTCGCTAGAGATGGCTTGCACCTGTCATCCTTAGGCTTTTTAATACTTGCCAAGGCTCTTGCCACCCCCATAGTGCCTTTTTAAGGCAAGGCTCAAAAGAAAACCCACCTCCATAAATAGCACAAGTAACAAAAAACTGAGGGTAATGCTATTCAATGCTAGAAGTCTAGACCTCAAAATGCATGCACTCGAGGCACTCCTTAGCATGGAGAAAATCGATATATGTGCAGTAATAGAAACCTGGTTTAAGGCTCCAGAGAGCACCCCAGCACTACCAGGCTACAACTCATACCATACATTTTGGCCACAGAATCCAAACCGAAATACAAAAGGTGGGGGGCGTATCCATATTAATCAAGGATACCCACACCTCCAGGTTAGTGGTACAGCACGATGCTTCAGAGATCATCCATGTGCAACTAACAATGGGCAAAACTGCAATTCAAATTGTAGCTTGCTACAAATCACCCACCATGTCCCAGGACCCCCATTCCGCGTTTCTGGAAACACTGGGAAACATAAAGGTCCTACTAAACACCCTAATATTGGGTGATTTCAATTACCCAAACATTATCTGAAAGAACTACTTAAGTACTAACTTCCTTGCCCAACTTTTCCTAGAATTTATAAACTCAAACACCCTGGTTCAACTGGTCAACACTCCCACCAGAGGTGACAGCATATTGGACCTGGTCATCACCAATATGGGTGACCGGTGTTCCACACCAGAGGTCAACCCTTCGCTGGTTAGATCTGACCATAAACAAATCACTTTGGATATCCATATTTCGCCCCTACCCTCGGACAAGAAAGTCACCGTGAAAAACTTTTCAAAAGCAAACTTCACGTTACTTAAGACCGACGTGGAAAGTTTCATAGCCCCCATGCTGAAGGATAACACTGTCCAAGCTGCAAAATCCTTTACTAATGCATTCTATGGGCAGCTACAAGAATGCATGGCTCATGCCATCCCAAGCAAAACCAAGACTCACTCCTTCAAGAAAAGGAAATCAGTCTGGTGGACTCCTGTCATAAACAAGCTATACAATAAAAGGAGGAAACTAGTACAGAAAAGAGTAAAATCCCAAGAAGGGAAGACATCCCTGATCAGTATCAGCAAGAAACTACGATCCCTCATAAAATCATCCAAGGCGAGCTTTGAAAGAAAAAGTGCCAAGGACTCCAAAGATAAACACAAGGCATTCTTTAGCTATGTCAAGAATCTAAGTGGCAATGCTCAGATCTCCTCAGAGTTAGTGCAGAATGGCACAAAATACATTGAACCGGCCGATATCGCCAACATCCTGGCAAACAGGTTCAGCGCAAACTTCACCCCCCTCTCACCCCCAAAAGGGCCCATAACCATACCAGAAGAATGTAGAGTCCCTGAAATCACAGACACTTATGTTAAAACAGCCCTCTCCAAAGCCAAAAACACAGCATCAATGGGACCGGACGGTGTCCCAGGCTGTGTCCTACACAAGCTCAAAGATGAACTAACCCCTCACCTAAACACACTGTTCAAACTCAGTCTCTCTACAGGCTACATACCCATAGAGTGGTGCAAAGCAATGGTTAATCCACTCCACGAAGGTGAAGCCACAACAGACCCCAGGAACTATCGCCCTATAAGCCTGACTAGCTTGGTCTGCAAGGCTATGGAGTGCATCATCATGGAACTCATTAACAGAGACATTGGGAACCTCCAAACACTGGATCCTATCCAGTTTGGCTTTGGCAGATCATGCCTCCTAAACCTGGTGGACTTCTTTGAGACAGTTACCAAGGCTATAGATGAGGGAAAGGTGGTACACACAGCCTACCTAGACCTCGCTAAGGCCTTTGACACCATTCCCCATTCTGGTATTATAAACAAGCTCACCAGCCTGAACTTAAACCCCTACATCACAAGATGGGTTGCCAACTGGCTCATGGATAGAACCCACATGGTGAGAGTTGTGGGAGCTAGGTCTGACTCTAAGCCAGTTACAAGTGGCATTCCACAGGGCTCAGTCCTAGGACCCCTCCTGTTTGGCATATACTTCTCAGAGGTACAGGCAAGCACAGGGGGACTATGGCTGACCAAGTTCACAGATGACTGCAAACTAGGGGCTATAACTGACTTTCTGGCTAACACAGACATCCTCCAAAAGGGTCTCACTGAGACAGATACCTGGTGTCAAAATCTCAAGCTAAATGCCAAAATGTGCATAGTCATCCCCTCTGGAAAAAACAAAGTACCCACAAACTACCACATAGGTGGTAGTCCCCTAAATACGGAAGACATAATAAGGGATCTGGGGACCCAAGTAGATAGTAATCTCACCTTTGATAATCACATTGCCAAAGTGGTTAGAAAATCCTTCTACGTGGCCCACCTAATCGCAAAAGGGTTCGCATCCAGATCAAAAGAGGTCATTGTGCCCCTCTACTCATCACTCATCAGACCCATCTTAGAGTACAACACCCCATTTGGGATGTACCTTACAAGACACCTGCAACAGCTGGAAAGACCACAGAAGTACCTCACCAAGAGGATCAATGGCCTCAAACAGATGCCCTATGCAGCTCGACTGAAGAAACTCCAGTTGTACTCAGTTGCATACCACCTACTCAGAGGTGATCTCTGCCTGACATACAAGGCTATGTCCAACCCAGAATTGATGGACATGCTCCACCTAAAGAAAACCTTATCCCCATGAGCCACATGCACTAGGGATCTAAACTTCACCACAACAATAAATAGGATGTGCTGGAGGGATATATTCCTGTCCCAGAGACTTCCCATGCTTTGGAACAAGATCCCAATCTACATTAGGCAGAGCTCCTCACTATCAATCTTCAAAAGAAACCTTGACGAGTGGATGGGAAACAGAAAGTTTACCTCAGGGATCACTTCAGTTGCTCTGCTGGACAGAGGCACAGGGAACTAATCTAAGGGGGCGGCGAAAGCCAACACATTCTGGCTAGGATTATAAATGCCTTCGGGCAGATAGACTAGTACCCACCTATGAACCTATGAGTGGAAAACAGTAACCATAATCCCCTTGCACAGAGGGGGTCCCTCAACTGACCCAGGGAACTATAGGCACATAAGTCTGACCAGTCTTGTCTGTAAGGTCATGGAGAGAATCATCTTGGATCTTATCAACAAGGACATCGATGAACTTCAAACTCTGGACTCGACAGAGTTTGGCTTCGTTAAGGACAGATCATGTGTGTTAAACCTTGTGGAATTCTTCAAAAGTGTCACCAAAGCCCTGGATGAAGGTAGATCAGTGCATAATGCCTATATCAATGTGGCCAAGGGCTTTGACACAATTCCCCACACAGGCATCATTGAGATAATCACCCCTCTGGAGATGAACCAATATGTCATTAGATGGGTAGCCAACTATCTCACCAACAGAATGCATACAGTCATAGTTGGGAATTCCACCTCTGCCAGCAGACCTGTTACCAGTGGTGTTCTACAAGGGTCTATGCTGGGTTTTCTACTGTTTGGAATCTATTTCTCAGAAATTCAGGAGATAACAGATGACCCGTGGCTCACCAAGTTCGCTGACAACTGCAAACTGTGTACAATCATTGAATCCCAAACGATACTAACATACTACAAAATGGACTGACATACATAAATAATTGTTGCAAAAGCCACAGACTTAAACCTAACCCAAAAAATGCCCTATCATTCTATTCAACAAAGGAGAAGTTCTTGCAAATTACACTATTAATAATACGCCCCTTAGTTCCAACCAAATGGTGAGAGATTTGGGAATGCAAGTTGATAGCATCCTCAGCTTTGATCATCATGTGTCCACAGTGGTAAGGTAGGCCTTTTACATTGCACACCTCATAAGTAAGAGCATAGAATCTAAGACTAAGGATGTTAGCAGTCCACTGTTCTCGTCCCTCATCAGACCAATAATAGAGAACAATGCTCCCTTTTGCATGTACCTCACCAGACACCTGCAGCAGCTGGGGAGACCTAAGAGGTTTCTCACCAAAAAAATCCAAGGACTTCTTGACCTACATGGACAGACTGAAGGCCCTGTCGCTGTACTCTGTATCATACTGACTGCTGACAGGCAACTTGTTCCTGGCCTCTAGAGCACTCTCAAACCCTGCCTTAATGGAAATGCTGCACCTCTGTAAATGAAATGGGACAAGACTTACTTGCTGTAGGGACCTTAACCTAGCCTGCAACATCAATAGGACATGCTGGAGACACAGATATGTTTTCCAGAGATTGCCACTCCTATGGAATAAACTCCCAATTCACATGAGTTTCTCAGTGATCTTATTTAAGAGTAACTTGGACAACTGGATCGGAAATCATATATTTCCTCTGGGGGTTTCACCCATGTCACTCTTAGACATGGTCAACCAGTGCTGATCCTGGATTGGCAAATATGGTCTACATATCTTGGTCTATAAGGGAATAATGGTACAACTTGGGTAGGCTTGACAAGGCCCTAGGGTCATTAGCCTAGTAACCTGGAATGAACCTTATGAACCTAGGGCCATTACGGTAGTAGCCTCATATGAAAATATGAAACTATGAAACTATGCAGGCCTGTCAACATCTTGTCTCACAAATGGCCTGCTGATGTCATGTACTATAAGTTCAGCTGCAGTCTTGCAAAAGTCAAACTTGTGCCATGGTTCTAGTGTTACGTAGTGTGTTATGTAATCTGTGTACTTAGGTAGAAGTTTTGTTCTCACTGCAGTCATCTGTGTGTGTGTGTGTGTGTGTGTGTGTGTGTGTGTGTGTGTGTGTGTGTGTGTGTGTGTGTGTGTGTGTGTGTGAGCCTGACATTACAAAGAGCCTTTTACAGTAGCATGTGGGACACTGGTATTCTCAACAGACAATGCTGATGTCATCAGATATATCAGATTTTTGGATATGCAGTCATCCCACCAGGACACGGTCAGACACTGGCCTGGTGGCCAGGAAGATATCACCTCATCATTTGCCAAACAGATTACTGCGACATGGCTTTTAATCCATCCACATACATCATGGCATGGTTTGTAGGCCCTATGTTATCTTGCTGAGAAAGGCCTATGGTCTCTCCAGCTGCTGCATGTGTCTGGTGAGGTACATGCAAAAGAGAGCATTATACTGTATTACTATTGTGATGAGATTTGATGACCGTGTTGTCATACAATCCTAAGATCTGAATATGATGGCATGACTTCTGATGTGCACCATACATTTGTACTGGAAAATCATTAATTTGAGAAGTTAGAAAATAATGATACACATTGCAGTTTCTGATTTCACAACTCTTACAAGAGCATTCACTATAAAGTTGTGAAATTATGAGGCCATCAACAGAATAACTTGCCAAGGCCAATATAAGTCAAAGGTATAATGACCAGTTCAACAGCACAAATGCAAATATACTAAGCACTAAATTAGCTATACACCCTGAGCATCAGACACAGCTTTTGTATCCCTGAATCCAAAAGATAGAAAACAGGGATATGGCAGAGTTGTCATCAATTGCACAGGGTGTTGAGTGTGTGTGTGTGTGTGGGGGGGGGGGGTAGGGCAGGAAGCCTAGACTGACACAAAAGGTTGGTGAGTGTGTGTGAGTAAGAAGGAGAAGAAGGCAGACATTGGGATAAATCAGCAAATAGCCAGTGAGACAAAATGAGTAACTGTTGTGTGTGTGTCTGTATGGGTCCTGTAGGTGAATTGTTGTGTGAGTATCTGTATGAACACAGCCAAGCTCTGTGCTAGCTCTACATCTTGGTCTGTTGGACAGGTGTGAGCCATGCATAGTAAAGATGGCAGTTCATCATTGTCATCCCTGACTAGAGAACTGTCTCTGCCAGAAGCTGCACTGGCACATCCCCACCCATGGTCAGATGCAGTGCTGCTACCTGAATGTGACTGATGTCTGAGGGACAAGCTCCCTTCATGGGGATGCCCAGGACCATGATGCCATGGCCTATTACATCTAGTTGTGGACAGCATACTCACTAACAGAGCAGTAGAAGTACTGCCACTATGGCAGCATGATGTGGAATGGCCATATTAGCTGACAGCAGATGATGTGGCTGACTTACACCCATGAGGATGCCGTTCTCCTCCCAGCAGACGTTCCATCACAGACACTGCTCATTCCATGACAGACACCCCTCTGTCCATTACAGACACCCCTTGTTCCAACATGTCATTACTCAATCCAGAGAATCAGCAACATGGTGGAGGCAGTCAAGCATGTCAGACTGTGCCACATCCACAACCCTAAGCGTTTTTCTGAAGGGCTTATGGGAACACGTCTGTGCCTCCATGATGGATCTAAACATCCGTTGAATGGCACAGGAAGTGACACCTACAGCAGGTGTAGGAGGGACAACAGACCTCCTCTGAGCACCCTTATCAGTCCTCCTGTGTGGCACTTTTCCCACACTTTGGATACAGTCAGACTCAACAGGCACTGAAGCAGCAGTAGCCACACTTCCCTGATCAATGTCCTCACCCTTCACCTGTCCAGTGTCTGTGGGCTCAGTGGACTGGATAGGGATAGACCTACTGGCTGTATCTGATGGAACTGCAGGGGATGGCCGCATGTCAACCTCTGTGTCAGATTCAACCTCTACACACACCTCCGAGTCTGATGATATACTGACATCAGGTGGCACAGGGCCCACACTTCCATTGTCATGATCACCTGTGATAAAAAACAAGAAACACAGGAATACATTAATACTTCCACTACTATAGTACAATATATGCTAACAAACTAACAGTGCAGCCATTATTACAGACAGTACAGCAATTCATACAACAGGCCTGAGATCAAAATCACACACTACAATATTTCTTTAAATTTATCTGCAGTACTGCCATAAAAATATTTGGCTTAGCATCTGCATGAGACATACATCGCTGTAGTCCAGATGGTCCTAGAAGAAGTTAAGAAAGAGGTATGGGCAACATCATCAGAATTAACAGTAGCACAGGGAGTAATACATTTAGCCCTTTATATGTGCATTAACTCTACTTTCAACAAGAACGTGGCTGAAAACTTCAAACTAAGCTTATAACTGTTGCAATCTTCAATTCCCCCTGAAAAAAGATGTGACAGAATTATTTAAAGACATGTGACAGAGAAATGTTTATTTTTGGCACTTTATGTAAGTTCTTTATGTTACTTTGGAACTTTTCCCCTCGAGCCTCCACTGAAAATGGGCTTCTTTTGGCCCGGTAGAATTTCCCAGAAAACAAATGCCAATGAATAATAAATAAATAAATCAATAAATAAAAATTAGCATTCATTTCAATTATTTTACTGTATAACAGTATTCAAATGCTCAGATAACACAGCCTACCTGGAAGCTCTTTCTGGTATGTCCTTGTGGTCTCAGAAGGTGCTGTGCCCACATCATACCTCTCAATCTTGAAACATCAAAAATCTGGACATGGCCCATGAAAAATAGGTACAAATCTGTAAGCTGTTTAACATAAAATTTGCATACATAATTATGCAACCCCGCCCACTCCTGTGGAATTGTGGGATATCAACATCCGTGAAAACTGAAGAGCAGACAACCAGAGTCCCCCCTGCAGCCATTCCAATGTCCTATTATCTGGCTATTTTGCCCCATTTACCATAAACACTAATGTGTGCATACTGCTTTACTTCCGCAATAATTATTTGGATTTTATTTTTACACTTTACAGCACAATGCACAAACACCAGTAGATAACTGTTAAACAAAGCAATACTGTCTCACAATGAAAATAGACTTGGCATTAAAACTTCTCTGCCCTTGAAACTCACATTCATTAAAATAGCATTGAAACCTACACCACATCCAAAGAAAATGCATCTGGCCAGTGGTGGATAAAGATTACCTTTGAGTTGTTTAAAAAATAACTGGCGCCTTGCTTGGACACATAACAAGAAACATACATGTCTTCTTCGATACACCTTCCTGACGTTACTAAATTATATTCGTTGTATAATACAGCACACTTGTTAGACAGAGCATATTTTAAATTTATTGTTTGAACATTTTTTCAGTAGGCAATGAAATGAAATGCATGAAACAGTAATGACAAAACTGCCCAATACATAACATTTCCATCATAAAAGTCTACTTACACACACACACACACACACACACACACACACACACACACACACACACACACACACACACATACAATATACATATAAAAATAGAATGACAGTAGTGTAAGGCATAGGCATCTTGCACAGCTTCTTACACTTATTTTCAATTTAAGTTTTTCTTTTTTGGGGGGGGGGGCAAAAGGCCAAAAACCAGGGACACATTTTAAACACTGCGTATAATTTTGTAAAGTTGCTAGAATAAAATGTTGTGTTACCACTATACATTTCACTGGCAAGTCTTGAACATAGGGCTCTGTGCACTACAGTCAGAGCAACATACTACTATGCCAAATCAGCAGCTTGTTTCCCAAAAGATAGGAAGACTGAAACTTAAATGGCTATATCATTTAGTGAATCCAGTTCTCTGTTCTCACCATAGTTCTCAACCTCTTAGCACAAAAAACCTGGACAAGCCAATAATTGGGGAATACAGCCGCAAAATAGGGACACATTTAAAATACTGATCTTATAAACTTAGAAAATTGCTAAATTATATTCCTTCCCTTGTATAATACAGCATATTTTAAATGTATTGTTTGAACATTTTTCAGTAGGCAATGAAACAAAATGCATGAACCAGTAATGACAAAACTGCCCAATTCAGAACATTTCCATCATAAAAGTCTACTTGCACACAGACACACACACACACACACACACACACACACACACACACACACACACACACACACACACTCTATACATATAAAAATTGAATTACAATAGTATAAGGCATAGGCATATTGCACAGCTTCTTGCACTCATTTTCAATTTAATTTTTTATTTTTTTTGAGGGGGAGCGGACAAGTGGCCAAAAACCAGGGACACATTTTAAACATTGCTTATATAATTTTGGAAAGTTGCTAGAATAAAATGTAGTGTTACTACCATGCATTTCACTGGCAAGTCTTGAACACAGGACTCTGTGCACTACAGTCAGAGCAACATACCACTGTGCCAAATCAGCAGCTTGTTTCCCAAAAGCTAGGAAGACTGAAACTTGCCCCAAATTAGGTACAATTTTCAAATACTGATCTTAAACACTTAGAAAATTGCTAGAATAAAAGGTTTTTGTTACCATTTATTTTCTGAAGAATATGAAGTCTGAAATTCAAATGTCTGTCATTAATCAATAAATTCAACCTTCAGTGATTTGTCACAAACATCCTGAAACCACAGCGTTTATGGGGAACAGAACAAAAAATTCACAAGTGGTGGTGGCGACACACACACACACACACACACACACACACACACACACACACACACACACACACACACACACACACACACACACCTTACCTGAGTCCCCTGAGCTGATGTTAGGATTTTCCTGCTGAAAACGAAACGGGTTCTAGAAATCATATATTTCTTTCAGTAGGTAGTCTAAATATTAATAGTTCATATAACAAATGGACAGCACTTGAAGAAATATACCCCCCAATATTGTGATAGCTGAGTCTTGGTTTCTAGAGGTTTCCTGGATATTATTTTTCTCCTCTAATTACATGTACGTCTTAGACTATGGAAGAAGAAAATGTGGTGGTTTTTTAACTCAAGTGAAAATGGAGCATGTCCCATATATTTCTCTAATTGTTAAAAGTGAACCCACCTGAACAATTATTTATTTATTAGGGGACACAAAAAACTGAATATTGCCACTGTTGATATACCTCATCCAACAATAGTTCACATTCTGGTGGATACACTTCAAAATAACTAGTCATGTACTAAAAAACAATAAACTTGTTATATGTAGTAACATTGAAGTCAGTTAGAACTCTGCACTCAAACATAATTTTACTTCTCTTATGTATCAGTTTAATCTTTCTCAAATGGTCAAAAAGGGGACCAGAATGAATCCCACTAACAAAAGGTTTTCAGTAAGAGGCATCATTATTACCAACATACCAAACTTTCACATTTACAATTTTTTTCAAATTATCTCAGTGCTATTCTGTCTTACTGGTCTTTAAAAACAATTAAGCTGCACCTAAGCAAGTTGTTAGTTATTTAGTTCCTAGCTACACTAACACTAACAGTAACAATAACTAACGATAAAAACTAAAATTTAATAATACTATATATATATATATATATATATATATATATATATATATATATATATATATGGAAGCGCTACAGAATCCTGAAAGCCCAAAATCCTGAAGCCCAAAATCCTGAGACCAAAATCCTGAAAGTTCAAAATCCTGAAAATTCAAAATACTGAAAACTTAAAATCCTGAAAACACACAGGATACAAACACTTACTATATTCCACTACAAGTACATACAGAAACATATTACTCTTCAATTATATGCAGGGGGGCACCCCCTGCTACTTAAATATATCAACTCCGAGATTGCACTTCACCACACTAAGTGCAATCTCGGAGTTGATATATATAAGTAGTAGCGGGTGTGGGGGCCACAGCCCCCCCACATGGGGGGTGCAGGGGGCTTGTCCCTCTGCTTATACTTGCAAAACAGTAATATAGTTTGTGTTTTATTTCTTTTTGCATGTACTTGTGCTGGAATAAGTATCCTGTGTGTTTTCAGGATTTTGTGTTTTCAGTATTTTGAGTTTTCAGGATTTTGAACTTTCAGGATTTTGGTCTCAGGATTTTGGGCTTCAGGATTTTGAGCTTTCAGGATTCTGTAGTGCTCCTATATATATATATATATATATATATATATATATATATATATATATATATATACACACATATACACAAGTCCCAAATGCAAGAAACGGACCTTTATTAAGTCCCAAACCTGTTGATAAATGCAAGAAATGGTTCGTTATTAAGTCCCAAACCTGCCGATAAATGCAAATGGGTGTTATTAAGTCCTGTCAAGCCGAACAAACAAAACGAGTGCTGTAAGCTTTCTTGGCTGTTATCGAGTGATGTAAAAGCCTGCTCGCTCGCATTTGTAGCCGGAGGCTCAATTCCAACTGGCCGATAGCCCTGACGGAGCTGATGTCATCGCAAACATGATGACGTCAGTTCTGAAAGGGCCGAAATTCGAAAATGGGAAAAACATAAAGACAAAAATCGGAATTGAAGGGGTGCCACTCAGAAATCATGGCACCCCTTCATTTGGACCCCAAAACTCGATAATAACCAAGTAAATCGGTATGGTTAGGAGGTATGGCCCACATCCAGGACATGATGTCCCCCACTCTCCTGGAAGCTGTCTGGATCTTGGATATTCATCAGGAACTTTTCATTGCAGGTAAGTGGTGGTTCCCTAGCAGGCCTTCCTCTGGTAACCATTTGTTCATGGGCATCTTCAGCTGCTGGCCTACTTGCAGATGTGATCATGTCTGCGGCCCTGTGGTGCAACTGTTCATATGTTCTGCTGTGGCCACCCACAGCATTCACTGCCTGCACAATCTTTTGCCATATTCACAGCTTCTATGACAATTCTCCATGTCCCATTTCTAGGAGAAAAACACCATGTTGCCGAAACGCATCTACTATAACATGGCTCTTGGCATCATTAAACGGGGGGGTCTCCATGGATGGACATGCCTAAGTGACATAGTTGTAGGTGTCTTAACAGACAACAGAAGCATAATACACATAATTACTACATAACTACAAAATAACTGCTTCCAGACAAAACAGAAAAGGTATCCAGTCAGTATTACCCACTGGAGAAACATAAAACAGTCTAGAGCTGTGAAATACTAACAACAGGCAGGATGCAAAACAAGGAGAGTAACAAGAGTAACAAATCCTTGTACCATAACAGTAACTCACCTTTGCCTCCCCCCAAAAAGAGCAGTCCATGCATGTTTGTGCCATAATAGTAACTCATCTTTGCCCCTTCCCCCAATAAACGAACAGGCAAATGACCCATTTTGCTAACAAAACATCTTTGAAATGCCAAAAGTATTTTCAGAGGACGTGTCCATGAAACCCTGTCCATGAAACATTTGTCAATATCACACAAGATTCCATTTTCATGTATTATCAATCATGTGCACCTCTGAAATGGCTTGAAAAACAAACCCATGCCGTCAGTAGAATTCTAACTAAGATAAAAGTGTAAAAGCCTTTGCTTCACATTATTCTTAGATATATTCCAGCATATGCATTATGTACATGACAAAATGGGAGCATACCTGCTGAAGTTCAGTACTCCTCTTTACAGATATAACCTGAAGAAAAAGCATGTTTGCAGTTTTGCAAACAAATACAACTCTCATCACCATCAGTTTGGCTAGCTACATGTTTGCCTTTTAATAATGGTGTAGATTATTAATGGATTGTATCTGTCTTTGTGTTTCATTGATGCTAATTACAACATAAGTAGCTGAATTGCATGCTAATCAACCAATCTGGTGGAGCTATTCAACAAGCTATAAAGCATCCATGCAGACTCCATGCTGGATTTTCCTGTAGATTTCAAAAATTTGGAGTACAGACACAGAACGTCTGCACAGACAGAATGTTAGCAGCTGCTGCTTTAATCCATTTGTATGTGCTAGAGGCTGAAGCCAATGCTGCTGCTGTGCTACAGGGTGGACCAGGACACACTACAGGAACTTTGTGACTTCTGCTACCCTCAACTCAGAGCCAGAGTCAACAGAAGGGAACCCATCCCAGTGGAAACTAAGGTCTGTGTAGCCCTTAGAATCTTAGCTACAGGTACCTTTCAGAGATGAACTGGGGACATGCTGGGGGTGTCACAGGCATTAGCATCCAGGATCCTCCACCAATTCCTGGATGCTATGCTCCAACATGTAAGTGAGCACATATATTTTACCCATAGTTCTGAGGAGAGGGCCAGAAATATGCAATAGTTCTACCAGGTAGCGCAGTACCCTGAAGTACTGGGTACCATAATTTGCATTCATGTAGAAATGAAGGAACCACCTGGGGAACAGACTAGGCTCTACATTAACAGAAAGGACTACCATTCTATAAACTGCCAAGTCATGTTTAATGCAAAATGAATCATCTTGAACGTTTGTGCTGGCAACCCTGGCAGTTACCATGACTCGCATATCTGGCACACCCCCAACTGTACCAGATGTTTGCTAGGGGGAATATCCCACAGAGTAATTTACTGGGGGATGCAGTCTATACACTGGAACTGTAGCTGATGACACCAGTTAGAAAGGGGGTCTATATTATAACATCGAAGTCTAAAAACTTTGAATGTTATAATATCGAACCCATTCAATCGAAACACCAGAAAACCAAACAGTCAGAATAGTGAATTTTTTCCCAGGGAAAAAATTTGCTGTTCCGACAAACATACACACAACTCAAGCACACTAAAATAAATAATCCACACACAAACACTTCATGAAACTCTACACTAAACCAGACATACACCACTAGCTACCCACTTATCTTAACCCAACCCTAACTCTAGGGTCCCTAACTATCGCACACTCACCTTACCCGCTCCCTAACTCTAACTCACCTACCCCACCCTAACCCTCACGTCCACACAATCACACATTTACCTGACCCGTGCCCTAACCCTAACTCACTTAACCTGCCCCTAACCCTAAAGTCTGTCACTACCGCACACTCACCTCACCCGCGCCCTAACCCTAAAGTCCCTAACTACCACACACTCACCTTACTCCAGTCCATTCGCTCACTTACCTTAACCTGGTCCATCACCATCACACCACACTTACCTGAACCCAATCTGTAACTTCCATTCACTCACTTCCCTAAACCCGGTCCATAACCATCGCACCACAGTGCTGTAAATAGCGAAGCCACGGAACGGACCACCAAAATCTTACCCTAGGTAAAATTTCGATGTTCCAAGGCTTCACTATTGTCAGCTTTTGCTCTAAAGGATTTGATATTATAACATTCAAAGTTTTAAAACTTTGATGTTATAATATAGACCCTTAGAAATGCATGCACACCCATGAAAGAATGCCATAATGAGACACACGCTCAAACCAGAAATGTCATAGAGTGTGTGTTTGGGCTGCTGAAGTCATGGTTCCATTGCCTAGATACATCTGGGGGAGCCCTTTAGTACAATCCATGGACGTACTAAAATCTTCACAGTACATGCCATGCTACACAACATAATCCTGAGGAAACAGCTGTAGCAGGATCAGCAAGGGGAAGGGCAGACATCCCACCACTAATGCCAAGGTCACCATAACCACAGGCAGATGAGGAGTCAGAAGGGGATGCCAGCTGCTGTGGGTGTAGGCAGACATAGGCATGCTCAGTATGCCCTTGCATTGGCTAAGAGACAATGCATAGCACACTGACTCACCACCTAGGGGCCTAAAACCTTCCTCCTACTCACATACATATAGTAACACTGATGCCAGAGCAACTCACACAACCTTTACCTCCCCATGTATTGGCTGTCTACTGTTTGCATCAGACAGAGTCAACTCTGAGCTAACACTGTGGCAATTGCTGCATTTACAAACTAAGTCCTGAACCTGGAGTGTATTGTTTAATAGGGTCTATAATACATGAACGAACGATCATAATGTTGAGTACAACATACTCGACACACTTTGATTGATCGTTCATGTAATCAAAACCTTAAAACTCTGAAAAATACAAAATTGAAAGATTTTGTTCGTCCCACACCTTCCCTATACTAAAGTACAACACACACAGACACATACAACCAATGCATACAAACCCCTACACACTCACATCATTCAAACACTTAAAAACCTACACAAACACATCTACTTTTAAAACAAAGTGGGGGGCTTCACCTCCCACACCCCCCTAACTAAAAATACCAACTCTGAGATCGCTGTACATTGAGGAAAGGGCAATTTTCCAGTAATCGCAAAGTGGCTTCTTACACAAGCGATTACCAGGAAATTGCCTTTTCCCCAATGTATTGCGATCTCAGAGTTGGTATATAAAAGAAAGCAGCCTCTTACCTAGCCATTCCGAACAGTGTAGCATGTTTACGTCACATGCTACATTCACTAGCGAGGCCATCCAAAACATTTTGCAACTCCAAATTTTGACATTTGAAGTCTCCGATTACATGAACATTCGATCAAAGTGTGTCGAGTATGTTGTACTCGACATTTTGATCGTTCGTTCATGTAATATAGACCAGTTTAATAATATTACGGCATATACTTATATTTCATCACTAGGTACAGTAAGCAAGTAAAAGGTTCATAGGTTCATAGGTTCATAGGTTCATACTAGGCTATCTGCCCTAGGGCATTTATAAGCCTAGCCAGAGTGTGTTTGGCTTTCACCACCCATTTTAAATTAATTTTGCTATGCCCTTTTTCGAGGTTAATATACTGTGCCTCTGTCTAACAATGACACAGAAGTGATACCCGGGGTAAACCTACGATCCCCCATCCACTCATCAAGATTCCTCTTGAAGAGAGTCAACGAGGGACTCTGCCTAACCTGGACTGGGATTTTATTCCAGAGTGAAAGGAGCCTCTGGGTTATAAATCTGTCCCTCCAGCATGTCCTATTTATTTCAGTGCTGAGGTTCAAGTCTCTCGAGCACGTAGCTCGATGGGATTTGGATTTTCTGAGGTGCAGCATGTGCATTAATTCCGGGTTGGACATGGCTTTATACGTCAGGCACAGATCACCTCTGAGCAGGCGGTATGCCACTGAGTAGAGCTGGAGTTTCTTTAACCGGGCAGCATATGGCATCTGTTTGATGCCTTTGATCCTCTTGGTGAGGTACTTTTGGGGTCTTTCCAGTTGCTGCAGGTGTTTGGTAAGGTACATCCCAAAAGGGGCATTGTACTCAATTATGGGCCTGATGAGGGATGAGTAAAGAGGCACGATGACCTCCCCTAATCTAGATGTGAATCCCTTCATGATTAGGTGGGCTATATAAAATGTTTTTCTAACCACTTTGGCCACGTGGTTGTCAAATGAGAGATTGCTATCAACTTGGGTCCCCAGGTTCCTAATTACTTCTTCTGTACTTAATGGATTACCACCTATGTGGTAATTTGTGGGCACTTTGTTTTTGCTAAATGGGATGACTATACACTTTTTGGCGTTTAGCTTGAGGCCATGGCTCTGGCATCAGTTGTCTGTTTCTATGAGGCCCATTTGGAGGATGCTTGTGTCGGCTGGAGAGTCGATTATAGCACCCAGTTTGCAGTCATCTGTGAACTTAGTCAACCACAGTCCTTCCGTGTTGGCCTGTACCTCCGAGAAATATATACCGAACAGGAGAGGTCCCAGGACTGAGCCTTGTGGGATGCCACTTGTAACTGGTTTGGAGTCTGACATGGCTCCAGCAATTCTAACCATGTGGGTTCTGTCCTTGAGCCAGTTTGCAACCCATCTAGTGACATAGGGGTTTATATTTAAGCTGGTGAGCTTATCTATAATGCCTGAGTGGGGTATTGTATCGAAGGCTTTTGCAAGGTCCAGGTAGGCTGTGTGGACCACCTTCCCCTCATCAATGGCCTTGGTGACTGTTTCAAAGAAATCAACCAGGTTTAAGAGGCAGGATCTGCCCTTAAAGCCGAACTGGGTAGGATCTAGTGTCTGTAGGTCCCCAATATCTTTTTTTATGAGGTCCATGATGATCCTTTCCATAGCTTTGCAGACCAAGCTAGTCAGGCTTATGGGGCGATAGTTTCCAGGATCCGTTGAGGCACCACCTTTGTGGAGATGGACCACTCTTGCTGTACTCCACTCTTTGGGTACATATCCTGTGGTAAGGCTGAGATTGAACAGTAGTTTTATGTTTGGGTTTAGCTCTTCTTGGAGTTCATGTAGGATGCAGCCCGGGACACCGTCTGGTCCCATTGATGCTGTGTTTTTTGCTTTGGAGAGGGCAGCTCTTACCTGAGCATCTGAGATGTCAGGGGGCAGCCCTCTGCTGGGATAGATATTTGCCCTTTTGGTGGGGAGGGGGGGAGAAGTTTGCGCTGAACCTGTCAGCTAGGATGTTGGCAATGTCTGTGGGTTCTGTGTATTTTTTGTCATTTTGGACTAATTCTGAGCATATCTGGGAATTCCCACCCAGGTTCTTAACATAACTAAAGAAAGCCTTGTGATTATCTTCAGTGTCCTGTGAAATTTTTCTCTCGAAGCTGGCCTTAGACGATTTTATGAGTGCCCGTAGTTTTTTGCTAACACTGATCAGATATGCCTTCCCTTTTTGGGATTTTGCTCTATCATGTAGTAGCTTCCTCCTTCTATTGTATAGTTTGTTTATGGCTGGGGTCCACCAGACAGGACGTCTGCCTTTGGAGGATTGGGTCTTGGTTTAATTTGGGATTGCATGATCCATGCATTCCTGAAGGTGTTCATAGAATGAGTTTATAAAGGATTCTGTGGTCTGGGCTGTATTTTCCACAGGCCCGGGGGCTTTGAAGGATTCCACCTCAGTTTTGAGGAGTGTGAAATTTGCTTTAGAGAAGTTTTTCACTGTGGTTTTCTGGGCAGGAGGTGGGGTTGGGATGTGAATATCTAGTGAGATTAGTTTATGGTCTGATCTTACCAGTGAGGGATACACTTCTGGTCTGAAGCATAGAGTCCCTATGTTGGTGATGATCAGGTCCAGTATGTTTTCCCCTCCTGTGGGAGTGGTAACAAGTTGTTCCATAGCATTTGAGTTTATAAATTCTAGGAACCTTTGAGCTAGGGTGTTGGAGCTAGAGTAATGCTCCCAGTCTATGTTTGGGTAGTTGAAGTCACCCAATATCATGGTGTTTGGAGAGACCTTCATATTTTCCAGTGTTCTCAGGAAGGCTGAGTGGGGTTCCTGGGTTTGGGAGGATGGGCTATAGCAGGCTATAAACTGGAAGGCAGTTTTACCCACTGTTAGTTGCACATGGATAGTCTCTGATGCTTCGTGCTGTGCCACCAACCTGGAGGTGTGGGTATCTTTGACAAATATTGATACTCCCCCTCCTTTTGTGGTTCGGTCCAAGTTTTGGGGCTGAAAAGCATGGTATCAGGTATAACCTGGTAGTGCTGGGGTGCTCTCGGGAGCCTTGAACCAGGTTTCTGTTACTGCACAGATATCGATGTTCTCCATGCTAAGGAGAGTTTCGAGTGCATGCATCTTGAGGTTTAGACTTCTGGCATTGAGTAGCATTACTCTTAGTTTCTTATCCCTTGTGATACCTATGGAGGTGGGTTTGTCTTTTGAGCCTTGCCTAAAAAAGGCACTATCGGGGTAGCAATAGGCTTTGCCAATATCCGAAAGCCCAAGGGTGACAGCTGCAAGCCGTCCCTAGTAAAGCATCGTGGCCTGTCGAGCTTGTCATCCCAGGCTGACAGGCATTGGATCCCCTTTGAATGACACCAATACTTAAGCCAGTTGTTGAAATTGATCATCTTGTCTTCATATTGTGGCATCATTCTTGGTGAGGGTAAGATGCTACTCAAGGTCAGGGTCATACCGGCCTGGGCCACATGCTCAGAAAGCTCCTCTATGTCTCTTTTCATGTAGTCCGGGGAGGTATGTCGCAGGTCATTCACACCAGCATGGACAATGACTGAGTCATATTTGTACTTGCCTTGGAGTGACCTGAGTGCTTGTGTTATGTGGCGGATCCTAGCGCCCAACAGGCAGCTCACCGTGACCTTCTCCTTGTTCAGCCTGGTGAGCGGGACGTCAGTGTGCCTGATGATAGAGTCACCTATTACAAGTGTATCAGGTGTGCTTTTTAGCCTTAAGGGCTGTGACTGTTTGGCACACTGGCTTTGTGAGCTATGTGTTGCACGTGTTTTGTTTTGGGGTAGCGGTTGCTTGGGTGTCTGCTTTGGAGGTCTCTGCTGCTTAGGCAGATTTTTATTTAGAGCCTCCGAGTATGTTTTTGTGTGTTTATGTGTTTGGTTTGCTGTCGTGGTAGGTCTATGTGAGACTGGAATTGTAGTGAGTGTGATTTCCTTCTCCTCCTGACAGGTTTCGCCAGTACTGAGTTGAGAGAGCTTAGCCTCCAGTTTGGCTATATGGTTGCATCTCTCACATGTGTTGGAATTTGTTGGGAGGAGGAGAGGGTTGTCTGTGTACAACAGACAGTTGTAACATTGCCTCAAGATTCCCAGATTCACCAGCTGGACCGGAGAGGAGATTGACAACTGACCTTTGGACATGCTAGAATAGTATTGGGAATTCATTTATAATTGAAAAAAAAAGGGCCAGTGGGAAACAAGGTACTCAAGGGGAGTTTGTGAGGGTGTAGTGCTTTTAATTGTTTAGTGCTGACTTATATAATTGCTTTAGTGAGCAAGTGCCAGGTAACTTAAATGCAATGTGTTACAGGTAACTTAAATGCAAAAATGACAAACAGTAACTTTCTTTCAAGTGAAACAAGGAAATAAGTACAGTAAGCAATGCAGATGTCACTAGGGATCCACAGAAGCGCTGAAAAGCCGCGTTTTAGGTGGAATTAGCGTTACAGGGAAATAACAAGCAAACAAGCATACAAACAAAGCTAGATTCAGCAGGCCTGGATCTAGTCTATGCTACAGCAAACAAGGTGTACCAATTCCAGTAAGAAACAGTTCAAATATGCAGGCACTATAAGCCTTTAACCAGAAATTCCCAGCTCAGAAGGGCAGAGTCCAGCCTCTCCTCCCACAAGAGTGCAGACCACAAACCTTCTTAATGTAAAATAACTGGCCTGAAGCCCAAGTGCTTAAACCAGAACTAATACACTTTTAGAATGACAGACACTGAGCCCTCAATCAGCAGTTCCCAACTTAGTAGGATGTAAGCTACCTGTCCTGCCACCACAGTGCAGGCCACAAACATTCCTAATGTAAAACAACTGGTCTGAGCTCAAGTGCTTAATCCAAAAGACTTAGAATGATAGCTACACTTTAATCAAGTTACTACCAAGCAGTAATAAATACAATTGAATACTTTAAATACTGCCTGGATTAGTGCTCAAGTTATACAAGCAAAGCTAGATTCAGCAGGCCTGGATCTAGTCTATGCTACAGCAAACAAGGTGTACCAATTTAGAAAGAAACAGTTCAAATATGCAGGCACTATAAGCCTCTAACCAGAAATTCCCAGCTCAGAAGGGCAGAGTCCAGCCTCTCCTCCCACAAGAGTGCAGACCACGAACCTTCTTAATGTAAAATAACTGGCCTGAAGCCCAAGTGCTTAAACCAAAACTAATACACTTTTAGAATAACAGACACTGAGCCCTCAATCAGCAGTTCCCAACTTAGAAGGATGTAAGCTACCTGTCCTGCCACCACAGTGCAGGCCACAAACCTTCCTAATGTAAAACAACTGGTCTGAGCCCAAGTGCTTAATCCAAAAGACTTTGAATGATAGCTACACTTTAATCAAGTTACTACCAAGCAGTAATAAATACAATTGAATACTTTAAACAATGCCTGGATTAGTGCTCAAGTTATACAAACAAAACTAGATTCAGCAGGCCTGGATCTAGTCTATGCTACAGCAAACAAGGTGTACCAATTTAGTAAGAAGCAGTACAAATATGCAGACACTATAAACCTTTAACCAGAAATTCCCAGCTCAGAAGGGCAGAGTCCAGCCTCTCCTCCCACAAGAATGCAGACCACAAACCCTCTCAATGTAAAATAACTGGCCTGAAGCCCAAGTGCTTAAACCAGAATCAATACACTTTTAGAATAACAAACACTGAGCCCTCAATCAGCAGTTCCCAACTTAGAAGGATGTAAGCTACCTGTCCTGCCACTACAGTGCAGAGCACAAACCTTCTTAATGTAAAACAACTGGTCTGAAGCCCAAGTGCTTAAACTAAAAGGCTTAGAGTTAGTTACACTAAGCAGTAATAAATACATTTGAGTACTTTTAAGATGACGCAAAAGCAAAATAAAGTAGGAAGAAACACAAATACAGTAAAAGCAGATACATTTTTTTTTTTTTGAGTGAGCAAATGAGATGGGCCCACGAGGAGTGCTAATTTACAAGAGGGGCAGGCAGTGGGAGATTTGTACAGACATTACCTTAACACGTGACAGCAGAGACTTATTTGACTTATGTGTCCATTATTAAGCAGTAGGCCTCCGGCATCAAAGCATCACATAGTCATACCTCTCAAAATTAGCAATGATCACTGCTTGCCCTCAGTTTAGTACCATACGTTTGTACTAGAAAATCATTAAATGGAGAAGTTTGAACGTGATGATATACACTGTAGTGTCTGACTTCACAACCCTCACAAGATCAAACAACAAACAGGATGCAAAACAAGGAGAGTAACAAGAACAACATATCCTTGTTTGTGCCATAGCAGTAACTCACCTTTGCTCCCCTGCCCAAAAGAACAGTCCATTCTTGTTTGTGCCAAAACAGTAACTCAGATTTGCTTCCCCCTCAGAAGAACATTGTACCCTTGCATGTGCCATAACAGTAACTCACTTTTGCTCCCCCCTCAAAAGAGCAGTCTATGTTTTTTTTTTTTTTAGTGCCAACGTGGGAACCGGAGAAAGAGAATGTTAGATTTGGCTGTGCTTATCTCGTTTGCGCAAAGCAAGGCAGTGTACAAACCGAACAACTAGACCACCCAGAAAGTAGACAGTCAAAAACAGAAAATGAATACATTCAAATAATACAACTGTGTATCATGCAAACCTGGTAAGTGGCATTGAGCTATGGTTAACTTTGAGATCTTAACAATGATTACAGTAAATTGAGGATATCATGTAACTAGTCTTGTGGCAGCAGGTGTGAGTGTAGGGATGGAGTCCAGATTGTGCTGGGTCTAGTACAGGGTGTGTCATCTTTGTTTTACTGTTGTGACATTGCAGTTTATAGCAGTATAGTTACTCTCACTTATAACATTTGACATAGTGATATTATTTGTGTGAGGGCTGAGGCACTAACATTGTGACAGTTATTTATTTATTTGTTTATTTATGTATGTATGTATGTATTATCCATTTATTATCAAATGTATGACTGTGGGTGTACTATGCACTATGGTCCTGTAAGTATATTTCTGCTATCTGGACTGACATGGCCTTGACATTTGACTAACATATTTACACAACTGCCTGCACATCAAATAACCTCTAAATTACATTTCTTGTAAGACTTTATCTGTTATTGATTTAGCTGCACAATAATATATCTTATTTACTTCAGTCATATCACATCAGCTTCTCTTAATAGTCCTGATTACTGTGATTATCTGTTTTATCAGACTTTTAACATTTTGGGTCTTATTTACTTTCTGTTTCTATTTTTTCATCAGTCTTAATATGCCTTTCCATCTCTATTAAATGAAACAGCTCTTCCCTTAGATCATCTTTTTCTAAACTGAGAGCACATTCTTTGCTCTCTGTTTCCTGCTGGCATTCTACAAAAGGTTGCAGAACATCTTCCTGTGACATATCCTCTTTGGAAGCATCCTGTGTCATCTGCTACTCCTCCATATTGGAACTCATTGGCCCATCACTCCACGGCATGCCAGTGTCTGAGTTGCAAAAGTTACCTTCTCCTTCTCTTGTTATGCACCTTCAAGTGAACTTTCATACCAGTTTCCTACAGAAGGCACCAGAGCATCATCATGTGGCAAGTCTTCAGATGGCTCTCACTCCATTTTTTCTCCTTAATTTGGGGACTCATTGTTCTGTCATGCTGTGATATCACTTGTGTTGGATTTTCCACACTAACCCCAGGATTCATGAAGCTGAGTTCACCGTGCAGGAGCAGTGTAGGTGCTTCTGCATGGAATATGGCCTCCGAGTGATCCAGGAATGTACCGTTTTGATGTGCACAAGCCTGCCTACACTGTTCCTGCATGGAAAGCCCTGCAGTATGCTAATCAGCTCATTTGCTGGTGAAATCCATGTAAATGATCTGAATTAGTGATTCAGGAAATAGGCAGGTCTCCATGAAGGAACAGTGTAGGGTGCAGAAATATATTCGGCTACTAGCCGAATACATTTCTGCAAAATAGAAAATGGAGGCATGACAGCCTCAAAGAAAGCATGCAGTCCCTTAATTAGGAATGCCAATGGCCAAATACATGGCCATTGGCATGAAAAATAGTTTACTTTTATTGGCCAATCTTGGTCGTTTAAGCATAGGGCTGTGGTGAGCAAATGGGATTGTGCTGAAAATAAAAAAAAGGGAGGGGGATTTTTATAGAAATCTGCATTTTTCCATTATAGTCAGAGACATGCAGAATGAAAACAATACCAGGGAATAGTGGTTGCTATGAGGAAAGGCTCAGTGTAAGTGTGGTAACTCAGGAGTAAGGCAGTGGGGTATACAAATGAGGGGATTAATACTGAATCACAAATTTCTTCTAAGTGCCAGACTGCACCTAACCATGTAGGTGTTCCATCACCAAGGTGTAGACAGTAGGAGCAGCTAACATGAAAAGGGTGTCTGTCATGAATGCTGTAAGCACATTGGAGCTCAGTGGCCCATGTTTGCCCTTAGCTAAGCGCAGCTAAAGCAGGAATGTGTGTCTGAGGCTGTAGTTTCTTATTCCATGAAATGCAGAGTGTGTTCGTGTCTAGGCAGGGCCAAGTCTGTTTAAACCTGTCTACATTAGCTAAATGGGTGTACGCGGTGAACACCAGGCTTAAAACAAGAAAAAAAAACTGAAATAGCAACACTGTGTACATCTGACCACCAGGAAGGCATGGCATGCATCAGGGGTTAAACGGGAAAGAAATGGGAAGGGGAAACTGCAGAAGGAAGGCAATCAAGGAAAACTAGCATAGCTGGGAGGTGGAATGTATCAGAATCAGCCAATCACACAGGCAGCAGCCCAGCACACTACTATAATCTATGTAAACACCTTTCAGTCTGGTTGTTCCCACAAAATCTACACCATTGGTGTACACATTCGAAGGAAGTTTAAACTGACAAATCTAACAAAACATGTTAGGGGCTGCTGTTGCTCTGCTCTATCAGCATGTGCAAGAGACTGAGGGTGGTGAGGAGGAAAATGCTGGCAACCAGTTCAGACTGAGGAGGAAAAGAGTGTTCAGACCAGGGTAACCTATCAGGGCTACATGATCTGGAGATAGTAGAGCACTACTGGGTGGACAGGGACATACTTTAGCAACTTGTTGAGCTGTGCTGGCCTCACCTCAGAGCCAGAACCAACAGAGGGGAAACCATTCCAGTGGATGCCAAGGTATGTGTAGCCTTAAGAATACTAGCTACAGGTACTTTCCAAAGACCAACTGGGGATATCATGGGGTTCTCACAGGCATCTGCATCCAGGATACGCCACCAGTTCCTGGATACCATGTGACCGCATGCTGCTGAGCACATTCACTTCCCCAGCACCCGTGAGGAGAGGACCCGCAAAATGCATCACTTTCACTGTGTAGTAGACTACCCAGAGGTACTGGGTACCATAGACTGCATGCACATCCACATCAAAGCACCACCTGGTGAATGGGGTAGGGTTTACATAAACTGAAAGGGCTTCCCCTCCATCAACTGCCAGGTCATGTGTGATGCCCAGGGCATTATCATGAATGTAAGTGCTGGCAGCCCTGGAAGCTATCACGACTCCCACATCTGGCATTCATCACAGCTGTTACAAGCATTTGCCAGTGGGGATATCCCATATGGCCAGCCAGTGGGGGATGCTGACTACACACTGGAGCCATGGCTGATGACACCCATCAGAAATGCACACATACTCACACAAGAATGCCATAATGAGGCACACGCACAAATCAGGAACATTATAGAGCATGTGTTTGGGATGCTCAAGTCACAGTTCAGCTGCCCTGACATATCAAGTGGAGCCTTGCAGTGCTCTCCAGCCACATGTGCCCACATGTTCATAGTAGTTGCCATGCTACACAATATGATCCTGTGGAAATAGCTGCAGCAGGAACAAAATGGGGAAGGGCCACATAGCCCCCTACCATTGCTAAGGCCTCCACAGGCACAGAGTGACTCGGAGGAGGAACACCCTGAGCCTGCCCCTGTAGGTAGATGGAAGCATGCCCAGTATGCCTTGGCCTTGGCAAAGAGGCAACGCATAGCACATACACTGACACTGTAGGGCCCCAGGGACTGATCTCTCTCTCTCTGTCTGACTTGCACACACAGTAAAATGGATGCCAAACTTCACACCACCTATACTTGACCATGTATAGGCAATGTACTGCATGCATCCGACATATTCAGTCCTCAAGCTCCACCCTCACAACAGCTGCAGGTACAAGGTAAGCCAGTCTCTGTAACAAAATAAACTAATGGAGTGGAATTTTCTGATAGCAAATCTATGGTATTGATCAAGCATGTGAGGGGGATGAGGTGGCTAACTGGGATAGCAGCAGACAACTGACAGCTCTGTGGGACAGCAGGATGTGTATCCCCAGTATTGCCCTACTCACACCATGCAGTACCACCTTAGTTGACAAATACCACTGCAGTATATGTGGTGAGCCAAATAACTGGGAGGGTGATAGGTCACATGCATGGATGTCAAAGTGGGGGTCCCATACCGACCACCAACCACACACAGCATATCAGCTGTAGACAACCATACAGAAATATCTTTCTTAATTGTACACAATTTTATCACATCCCACTCTACCAGGATGTTAGTCCATTCCTTTGAACAGAGGTGTGCTGCTTTTTCCCCAACACTTTTTGAACACTTCCTCTTCGGGTTTTGTCAAATCAAAAGGCAGAGATGGATATTTGACTGCTCTCAATCCCCGGGGAACTATATCCAAGTCCAGATACCTCTGCAGACTTGTCTGGTTATAATAAGTAGCCATCTCTTTGTTCATCAAATTACTTAGTTTGTTGATTAAAGTTTTTACCTCAGGTGGAAAGTCCATAGAACGTTTACCGACTTCAGCAAAAGGATTAGCGACACGTTTATTTCTTGTCTCTGCTAAAATTCTTTCCCATACAGGCATCGAGGATCCTTCCTCACTGCCCATTATTCTCTCACCTCGATCTCTCTCACGATCCATGTTAGAACAGTGTCTGTGTTCACAGTGAGGTGAGGCTGTGACTGACCAGGGCACACAGATGTGGTGCCAGGTCTCTTTGTATGTTATGTAGAACACAGCCACGGATATGCTAGGTCCCGTGGAAGCTGTATCCTTGCCTGTGGACAATGCAGGTCTAACCTGGCCTGCAGTAATTGTGGGTGTTTGGCCTTTATCTGCCATTGTGACTGTCCCCTTGGGGGGAGGGGTAAAGCTGGCACTAAATGTGTTGGCAAGACTGTGGCCAACATCTGTTGTCTCAGGATAGGAATTAACATTTTGCAGTAACTCACAGCACTTGCGGTTATTGCTGTGGAGGTTGTTGATATAACTATCAAAGGCTTTTGTGATTGTTGTTAGTGTCTGCTGCAATTCTGCCTTCATAGCTGCCTGTAGGTGATTCCATGAGGGATTCCAAATTGTGTTTGAGGCTAATAAGGGGGTTCACCAGTCTTGGGACACCACCTTTTTTTGCACCAATGTCCTCCTTCTGTTGTACACTTTAGTATCACATTGGCTTCCAGTGTTTGGAGGACAGTGTCTGTGTTCTGTTGGCTATGACTAGTACCATGCAACCATCTAAATGTTTGTGCAGTGCATATGTGTATGATGCAACAGTCATGCAGCTATTTCCACCGGCAAGACACAAGCATCTTAGTTTTCCTTAAGGATTCCTTTTGAACCTCTTGTAGAAAACAGATCTAAAAACAAATGAAACAGAATCCAAACTGGCCGAAATCTTTTATTATAAAATGTAAGCGCTTTCAGGTTAAAAAACCCTTCATCAGACAAACCTCACATAACAGTCTTTAAATATTAAAACAGTTCTAAAAACAACCAATTACTTTCCATACTTGACCTGCCTTTTCTTTAAGTCTGGATTTAAAGGTACAGGTCTATTCAGCCCAGGTGGATTATTAGCAGCCAACTGTATGAGCCATCTTAATTCTGCATACTCTGTATCATTAACAATACCCCCCCCCCCTTTTTTTTTCATCTGTGCAACATGCAGTACCATAAAAACAAAAGTATGATCTGGAAAGCTAGAAACATGCTGATACAATGCATTATGTTTGTTCTTCTGTCTGATAGATGACAAGTGGTGCAGTATTCTTATTTTTAGCTTACAGTTAGTTTTTCCAACATAAAAACTTGGACTTAATTTACAGCATGCCAAGTAAACCACATTCTCTGTATGGCAATCTGCATAGAACTCAAATGTATATTTTTTGTTTGTAACAGGATGTATAAAATCATTTAAACCATTCACATTTGAACATGCTTTGCAATGCCTACAGGGAAAAGTCCCTGTTCTCATATGTGAAGAGTAAACACTGTTTGCCCTCTTCTTATTTTTAACCCAGGTTCTATGTATAACATATCTTTTATATTACTATTTTGCTTGAAGGTGAATCTAGGTTTCTCATCTAAAATATCCTTCAAGTGATTGTCACGTCTTAATATCTTCCAATTTTGCTTAATAATAGCACATATCCCATACACATTATTACTATAACGTAGCATTAACTTGGGTTTTTTATCATATTTATTGGATGACTTCAACTTGTCTCCCTGCTGTTCTTTATTATGAGAAAATCATGGTCTAGTCCTGGCTTCCCTGTTAGATATTATGCTGTCTTTACTTTTTTCTAAGTTTTCCTTTGGGTTTCCTTAAGAAGTTCATTTAACACATCAATTTCTATGCGAAACTCATTATTATCTGTGCACAGCCGAGAAACTCTATATCCTTGGCCTTGCATAATATTATGAAAAGTATGCCTGGGATGCATGTTACGTGCATTCAAGTAATGATTTCTCCAACATTGTTTCCTATACACGGTGGTATCTATCTTGCCAGTTACATTTTTATTTAATGTGACATCTAAGACGGCAATAGTCTCATTGCTGTGAACTACTGAAAACCTGAGAAAATCTGTGGTTTTCTCCAGGTAGTCAACAAAATCCAACAGTTCATCACTGCCCTGTGCCCACAACAAAAAAATATCATCAACAAATCTGGCATAAAAAATTATTGAAGTCTTCCATGGATGTTCACATTTAAAAATATTTTTATCTTCCCAGAAGGCTAACACTAGATTAGCATAAGAGTTGGCACAGGGTGTGCCCATCGCAACACCCTGTAACTGCCTGTAATGTGTTCCATTACAAAGAAAGATGTCCCATATGTAAGTAATCAACACAGGTCAAGGTTGTTGCATCCTCTACTGGGGGCCAGTATGCTGGAACTGATGAATTCCCTGAAGTGTTAGGCCAGTGTACTGGTGCTTGACTACTTTCCCCAGGTGATGGAGGGGTAGTTGAAGTCTCCTACTATGTCAGTGTTGGGTTGGACCTTCATAGATGCCAGGGTGTTGAGGAATGTGCATCGACAGTCTAGGGACATAGCTGGTGTGGATTGCACTATTCCCCAAAGTCAGTTGTACTAGAAGTACTTCCGATACATTATGCTTGGATCCTAGTTTGGAGGTGTGCATATCCATTATGAATATGGAGACAACACCACTTGTGGAGGTGTGGTCCATGTTTTGAAACTGACAGCTGTGGAATGCATCATAGCCTGTTAGTGTAGGGCTGCTGTCTGCTGCTGTAAACCACCTCTCTGTTACAGCACAAATGTCAATGTCCTCCACTCTGAGGAGTGCTTTGAGTGACTGCATCTTGACAGTTAGATGTCTACTGTTGAGCAGCATGACCCTCAGATTGCATACATGTCTAGCTGTTAAGGTGGTAATTTAATTTGGAACACTGCCTAATAAGGCACTATATGGGTGGCAAGACACTTACCCTGAACCTGGAAAACCAGGGCTGACAGATTTAAGACATCTCTGGCAAGGCATCGAGATCTGTCAATCATGTTATCCCAAGCAGAGGGATACTGGATCCCCTGAGAATGATACACAACACATAAACCAATGTTGCAGTCAATTATCTGTTGATAGTACTGCAGCATCATTCTGGATGATAGCAGTATAAGGCTCAGGGCTACTGTCACACCTGCCTGGATCACATAATCTGAGTGTTCAACCATGTCTTTTGTTATGTAGTCCAGGGAGGTATGTCTCAGGTCATTCACACCCAAATGGACGATGACAGAGTGATACTTGTAGTTGTTGTGGCCTGACTGGGTGTGTCATGTGTTGGATGTTGGAACATGATAGTTGGCTGTTACCTCCTCCATAATCAACTTAGTGAGTGGGACATCTGTGTGCCACAGTACTGGGTCTCCCATGATCACTGTATTGTACAAGGTGGTCAGCCTTAGGAGCTTAGGTTGAGGGGCACACTGTGTAGGTGACATATGTGTCCTTTGGCATGTGCTATGTCATGGTGTCTGAGTGGGTGTTGGTCTTGTGATCTGTGCTGTTTGTGTAAATGTTCATTGAGTGCCTATGTGAAGGTGGGTGTGTGTCTTTTCAGTCTATGTCACAGCTGTCATAGTGGGTGTTGTGGTGAGCTACGTAGTCCACATGGTGTGGTGCAGGTGTTGATCTTATCCTTTTGACCAGCTAGTCCAGTCTTTGCTAGAGAGTGCATATTTCCACATTTGGTGATATAGGGGTAACTATCACTGGTCTGAATGTTTGGAGTTTAGAGGAGAGGGTTGTTTGTGTACATGAGGCAGTTGCAACAGTGCCTCAGGATGGACAAGTGCACCAGGTTAATGGGTGATAGCACAGAAAGCCACACTTCAATCATGCCAGGAGAGGTGGTCATAAGTAGTAAGTACTGGGGCTAATTCCATGATGAATGAGTATTGCTGATGGCTCCCAGGTGTGATACATTTATTGATACAATAACTTGTTGAAGTGCAAAGCTATAATGCTATCTGAAGTGCAAGACAGAAAGAACTAGCAAGATGTAAAGGAAAAACTGAAGGCAGACTTCCTGCCACCTGTAATACTTTATCTCAGCTGTGCAATTATCAGCACTTTTGGCCAGTTGTAAGTCCAGTAAGCTCTGTAGTGCATGCAGTAACTTTGTAACACTATAGTACAAATAACTGGATAGGCAGGGGTTCTAGTCTCAATACTGACATGTGTGTGTGTGTGTGTGTGTGTGTGTGTGTGTGTGTGTGTGTGTGTGTGTGTGTGGGTGTGAGAGACCATTTTTGACTTGTGTACCACCCTTTACACTTCCCCTCACACCAATTTAGTAGTCCTGTTGATGTCATTCACCTTAGAAGTACCTTTGGACTAGCTTAAATTGTATAAGCTCAGTGGTGCATCTGATAACTGCGTAACACTATAGTAGACATAACGTGAGAGGCAGGAGTTCTAATCCCAGTACTGGCATCTGTGTGTGTGTGTGTGTGTGTGTGTGTGTGTGTGTGTGTGTGTGTGTGTGTGTGTGTGTGTGTGTGTGTGTGTGTGATAATCATGTACTCTGTGGGTTGTACTATTTTTGACTTGTGTACCACCCTTTACACTTCCCCTCACACCAATTTAGTAGTCCTGTTGATGTCATTCACCTTACAAGTACCTTTGGATGAGGTGAAATTGTGTAAGCTCTGTGGTGCATCTGATAACTGTGTAACACTGTAGTAGACATAGATAGGTAGGAGTTCACTGTAGTAGACATAGATAGGTAGGAGTTTTAATCTCAATGTGTGTGTGTGTGTGTGTGTGTGTGTGTGTGTGTGTGTGTGTGTGTGTGTGTGTGTGTGTGTGTGTGTGTGTGTGTGTGTGTGTGAGAGACATCTTGTGTGGCTGATATTTTGATGTGTGTACCATACATGCCAGATGACCGCCTCCTGATGCCATTACTTTATATAGTGTGGTAATGGCATCTGCCTCACATGCAGCATGTAAACCCATTGTACAGGCCATACCAGTCCTCTGTACAAATGTGTCTGGAACATTCAGATGTTTGGAACTTATTAGTGCTCTGTCTGCCTTAACAATGCCATGTATGTGATATTTTTGCCAAATAGGCCACAGTGAGTGTACTGATACATGTGGCAGCATCAGGTATCATACCTGACTGAAACAGCATACTGATACAATGTCTGCTACTCTTACACTTCTCCAGGCTTGAAGGTGCATTATATGAGTCCAGATGCTTGGTTTTACAAGTGAATTGTTCATATCATGGGTCAAAGTAAAGGTTGGGAAAGGTGTGGACTGACATATTGTTGACTCAATCAGTATATATCAGAAACAAATGGCATCTTAACAGGTGTGTGTATACATTTTATATCCACTGTATAGCAGTAATGTTTCACATATAACCCTACCTTAGTCAGTTTATCCAACGCATTTTGCTGTTGTCTGTCCAGACATCTTGCACTGACAGATTGTGAGGTATGCTACAGGAATGTTACATTCTCTTCATATAGGACCCAGTGGTGACCACTGTGATGTAATACAATTAACCCCACCACAAGTGAACATGCACATAAAGCAATATGGCTATTAGTCATAGTTGCGTGCATGGTAACTTGCATGCCCTCCACATGCCTGGGGTACTGCCAAAGCACAACTGAACAATTCCATACTCACCAGCTTCAGACTGCTGTCCCACATGCAGACCAGAGTAACCTATGTAGTTGTAGGAGAGAGGTATTGTCAGCAGACTCACATGTGCCCTTGGTAAAGGATGGATGCAGCATGTATGCACATTTACAGAACAGCACCCAAAACTACACAATTTGCTGTTCTTCACCATAGATTTTCACTTCTGTGCACTAGAAATCCCCATCCACAACTACAGTCTGATCTGGCACATGCATGTAGCTACTGTACAGATACACATATGTCTCATACAGTAGTCTACTAATCCCCACTGGGACCTTACCTGCATGCTTCTTGTCCATTGTGTGGGGGCCATCCACCTCCAGCAAGTGGGGCTTTGTACCCTGGTGTTGTACTGTGATGGGTGGCCCAAGCTTGGCAAGGAGCTCATTTGGTGTCAGTGGGGGCTGCATGGCTGGGCCCCCACCTGTGTTTGTGGGGTCTCTGGCCATGGCAGTAGCCCTTTGCCAGGCATGGTGTATGAGGTTGGTGGCATGATGCCACACCAGCTCATATGTATGCTCGTGCAGACTGACCTAATTTACCCTGTGGACAGGGTCATTCCACAGGGTGGTCATCTCCCACAGATGTTGCTGGCTTTGGCACAAAAGTGCTGTGTGGTTCTGTATTATGGCTTCCATTATCAGGTTGCATTCCGCTGGTGAAAAGGTTTCCCGCCGGTGATGTGATATTGCACCTGGTAGACACTAACAGGGAATCACATCATAGGACCCCATACATTTGGCAACAGTTTGTCTAGTACCTGCACATGTACCTTGAATACAAGTAGCCAACACTCACAACCATACCAGTAGCCACCACTCACAACCACACCATACCCTTGTAATCTAACAGCACAGTATCAGCTTGCATTGCACTCCTGATCCTGATGAGTCATATTGCCTGCAGTGAGGGCAAGTTGTTTGCATAATCTGTCATTCCTCATTCAGGTCTGTGTAAATGGATGACATTAGCCATCTTCCATGCAGATGGTGTGTGGATGGGGCTCTGGCATGGTGTGACTACAATGTGTAATACAGCTGGGACCACATGCCTGAGTTCATGTAGGATACAGACAGGGATGATATGACATCCCATGGATACTTACATGTGTTGCCTTTCAGTAGGCAATATGAACCTGCTCACTGGTGATGAGGGGAGGGGTGTGGGTACAGAGCATATCCACCTATAGTGATTCTGAGCTGGGGGGATGTTTGCCCTAACCCTATCTGCATCAGGTTGCCTGTAGCTAGGTTGTGTGTGTATGTGATCTGATTGGCCACCAGTACAGGTTGGGTTGGTATGTTGCCTCCAAGATTGCAGACATATGGGAAGATGATCTTGTGATTGTTCTTGCTGGAGGTCTCCAATTTGTACTCATAGTTGGCCTTACAGTAATCCACCTGTGACCTTATATGCTTGTTCAGACAATGGCTGACTTGATGCCAGGTTGGTTCCTGCCCCTACTTTGCCCTGTACAGCCATTATAAGGACCAAATATGTGGCTTGTGTAATGCTGCTGTCCAGCAAAGGGTATTACTCTACGTTGGTGGAGGCAGATATGACAAGTAAGGTATTGCTGAGTCCATACAGCCATGTATGTGTTCAATCAGTTGTTTGTAGTGGGCATGGCCACAAAGTCATAACACATTTGGACACCTCTTCAATGTAGTAATGATAATCATGCTTATTGTACTAACCATGGCTGTGTCAGAGCAATGCAACAACCAGTAGTTGTAGAAATGTCACTCTTTTTGGTGCACAGTAATTAAGATTACACATGTGTACAACATGTACAGCTTTTATAACTGACATTTGCATCCCATGTCTGTTTTCATGAGGTGGACACATACACCTACTCATACTGACATGTGCATAGGTAATACCTCACATACATGTCTGTTCTATGTCAGTATGGCACACTAAATGCATACTCTTACTGCGCAGTCATCCCTCTCAACCTGTTACAGCAGGACATCTGTAGGATGCCATGCATACATGGGTGCAATGGGACAAAATCAGTGACAGTGTCTCAATATTGCTGTAACATACTTGAGTCATTCAATAGCACAGTAGCCTTTGCACTGACAGGCATCCCCTGGAGGATGTCCAACAGTCATATGGCAGAAAGAGAGAGGAAAGAATGGAGGGTGGTATTAAGGGTAAGAATTGTTAATGTTGGCAGTATGAGTGGTATAGGGACCAGGCTAGCTGATATGATGGCCAGGGGATGGTTGATATATTGTGTGTGTGCAAAAGACCACATGGAAGGGGATTATGGTTTGGTGTATGGTAGGCAGGTCACAATTGTGCTATCAAGGTGTGGACCGGAGGTGGAAGGGGGTGAACAGTATGCCAAGAGTGTTTTTGGAGGATGACATAAGTGTCTGATAGAGTGATGTTTCTGAAGCTGTAAGCTGATGGTGTAATGATGACTGTTGTTAGTGCATATGCTATACAAGTTGGTTGTGCAATGGATGAGAAAGAGAAATGTGACATCACTTGGATGATGTGGTGATGACTGTACCCAAGGGTGACAGACTGGTCATTGCAGCAGATGTCAATGAGTATGTTGGTGAAGGGAACAGAGGGGATGGGGAATTGATGGGTATGTATGGTGTTGAAAGGAGTGGAGACAGTGAGATGGTAGTGGATTTTGCAAAAAGGATGGAATGGCTGTGGTGAATATGCACTATAACATGAGGGAGGAGTATAGGGTGACATACAAGAGTGGAGTAAGATGCACACAGGTGAAATATATCCAATGTAGGAGGGCCAGTTTGATGGAGACTGGAGACTGTAAAGTGGTGACAGGGAAAGTATATTTAGGTAGCAGAGAATGTTGGTATGTGAGAGGATGTTGGTGATCGAGATGAGGAAGAGTGCGGGGGCAGCACCAAGGATCAAATGGTGTGAACTGGAAAAGGGTGATTGTGAGGTGGATTTCATGGAAGAGTTGAGACAGGCACTGGCTGGCTGTGACAATCTAACAAATATCTGGTTAAGTACAGCAGAGCGACAATCTAGCAAATATCTGGTTAAATACAGCAGAGCTGGTAAGGGAGTCAGCTAGAAGGTTGCTTGGGGTGACATGTAGATGGAGAATGCAGTACAAGGACACCTGTTGGTGGAATGAGGAAGTACTAGACAGTATACAGAGACAGGTTAGGGAAGAAGGAGTGGGATTGTCAGAGAGATGAGAAGAGTAGGCAGGGTTATAAACAGATGATGTGCATGGCAAAGGGAGAGGTGGCAAAGGCTGAAGATGGGCATATGAAGAGTTCAATGACAGGATGGACACTTAGGAGGGATAAAAGGAATTGTACTGATTGGCTGGACAGATGCACTGAGCTAGGAAAGATGTGCAGCAGATAAGGGTGATAAAGGATGATGATGTATATGTACTCACAAGCGAGGAGAGTGCAGACAGGAACTGAAAGTTCAACTGCTGAATCCTACAATAAGGCACTGTATGAGCACATCCACTCGTGCATGAATCGTGCCATCCCAAATAGAACCAAGATGCTCTCCTCCAAAAAAAAGGAAGCCACTCTGGTTGTCCCCTGCCATAAATAAACTTTACAACAAAAACTGTTGCAGAAAAGACGAAAATCCCAGGATGCAAAAAACTCCCTTACCAGCCTCAGTAAGAAGCTGAGATCCCTTATAAAATTCTCCAAAGCTAGTTACAAAAGTAAAATTGCCAAAAATTCTAAAGACAACCACAAGGCATTCTATAACTATGTCAAGAATCTAAATGGCAATGCTCAGATCTGCTATGAGCTACAGCAGAATGGTATTAAATATACTGATCCCAAGGATATTGCCAATATCCTGGCAGATCGTTTCAGTACCAAATTCACCCCCCCTCTCACCCTCTAAAGGGCCCATCTTAATACTGAAAATTGCCAAATTCCAGTAATAATGGCCACACAGGTAAAAAAAACGCACTCTCCAAAGCTAAGAATACAGCAACCATGGGACCAGACGACATCCCTGGCTGTATGCTACATGAACTACAAAATGAACTGGCACCTCACCTTAGTGTCATGTTTAATCATAGCCTCATCTCAGGCTTCATGCCTACTGAGTGGCATACAGCTACAGTTATCCCACTCCACTGGGGGGATCCACCTTGGATCCTGGGAACTACCGCCCCATCAGTCTGACGAGGGTTGGGAGGGTGGCTTAATGGCTAAGGTGTTTGCCTTACAAACACAAGGTGCAGGGTTTGAGTCTCACAAGGGATAATTGGCTAGGCTTAAAATGGCTCGGAAGGGCAGTTAGCTTAGTACTAAACTATGAACTATGAACTATGAACTATGAACTATGAGCCTGATCTGCAAGGCCATGTAATGTGATGTACTATCAAGGAACTTATAAACAAAGACACTGACAACCTTCAAACACTGGACCCCACCCAGTTTGGGTTTGTAAAGGGCTGATCCTGTCTTCTAAACCTGACTGACTTCTTTGAATCAGTCTCCAGAGCTGTGGATGAGGTCAGGTGGTTCACACAGACTATCTGGACCTCACCAAGGCCTTCAACACCATCCCCCACTCTGGAATCATAGCTAAACTTACTAAGCTGGGCATTAATGCCTACATCACATGATGGGTTGCCAACTGGCTTACTGACAGAACCCATACTGTAAAAGTAGCCGACTCCAAATCCAGCTCCAGACAAGTGACAAGTGGAGTACCTCAGGGTTCACTCCTGGGATTGCTCTCGTTTTCTTGTTTGGCATCTACCTCTCTGAAGTATAGGCCAACACTAAGGGACTCTGCTAACAAAGTTCGCAGATGACTGCAAACTGAGAGCCATTATTGAATCCCCAAATGATGTGGATAGTCTACAAAAGGGCCTTACAGAAACATTTGCTTGGTGCCAGAGCCATGGCCTCAAGCTCAATGCTTATCCCCTTTGGGAAAAAACATGTACCCATGAATTACCACATAGGTGGCAGTACACTAAACACAGAAAGTGATATAATACACTTGGGGACACAGGTGGACAGTGGTCTCACCTTCAATAACCACATCACCACAACAGTCAGGAAATCCTTCTATGTGGCACACCTCATCACTAAGAGCTTTTCATCCAATAAAAAGGAGGTCATTGTCCCACTGTACTCATCCCTCATTAGACCCATTATAGAATACAATGCCCCATTTGGTATGTACCTCACAGGACATCTGCAACAGCTGGAAAGGCAGCAGAAATACCTCACTAAAAGAATCGCAGGCCTAAAGAAGATGCCATATGCTGACCATCTAAAACAACTCCAGCTATACTCTGTGGCATATTGTCTACCCAGAGGTGATCTCTACTTAACATATAATGCCATGTCAAACCCAGAGCTGTTGGACATGCTTCACTTAAAGAAATCCCAATCCCCTAGAGCCACACGTTCCAGGGATGTAAACCTTGTCATCACAATGAACAAAACATGCTGGAGGGATAGGTTCCTGACCCAGAGACTCCCCATACTCTGGAATAGACTGCCCAAAAATGTCAAGCAGAGCACCTCCTTGGCCCTCTGCTAAAGGAACCTTGGCGATTGGATGGGAGATAGGAAATTCACCCAGGGGATCACGTCAGTCACCCTGCTAGACAGGGGTTGTAGTATCGGGCAAGTAATGTTGTTATTGTACTGTAGGGGCGCTCTGGGGAATTAGCAACATGTAGTGTTGGTTCTGTATCCTCTGGTAACTTGTTGTTTCCGGTGTATGTATGGCTATGGCGAAGTTGTGAACATGTAGCATGGGTGCGCACCTGGAGGCTCTTAATAAAGAAAGGCCTTACAACTCCAGAACCGTGTGGTCTCCTTATTTCCCAGGATATAACATATTGGCGACGAGGATGGGATGCCTCCGAGTCCGCTGCGAGTGAAAACGGTGGGGTGCAGTTAATGTCGGACGACGAAGAGACTGGGCCTGCCGGAGTTATGTCTGGTTCCATGTTGGGGTCGCTGGTGGCATACGACTGTCAGACCCAGACCTGGGAGGTTTATTGTGAAGTGTTGGAACATTTTTTTGAAGCAAACCAGATAATGGATGCGGGCCGGAAGCGAGCCATATTGCTGAGCTCGGTGGGCAGCAAGACGTACAGTCTGATGAGGAACTTATTGAGTCCTGATAAACCGGGGGATAAATCGTTCACGGAGTTGACGAGCTTGCTTCAGTCACATTATAACCCGAAGCCGAGTGCAATAGCCCAAAGGTTCAAGTTAAATTCAAGGACTAGAAGGGCAAATGAAACGGTAACGGAGTATGTCGCAGTGCTGAGGGAATTGGCGCAACACTGTAATTATGGGGACAGACTGACAGAAATGCTACGAGATAGGCTCGTATGTGGCATTGCAGATGACCGCATACAACGCAGATTGTTAGCGGAGCCTGAGTTGTCGTTTGAAAAGGCCTTGAAGTTGGCACAGGCCATCGAGACGGCGAATAAAGACATTCGTGATTTACAACCAAGAACCATCGAAGGGGTGGGGAGCAGGAGTGCTACCCCACTGCCAGTGCATAAAGTGGTCGGGAGCATAAATCACAAGGGAAGTCTGGTCAGTATGCCTGTTACAGGTGTGGCGGGAACATCTGTCAAGGAACTGTCGTTTCTTAAATGAAAATGTCATGCTTGGAAAAAGGGCCATGTGAAGAAAATGTGCCGATCAACGCCCTCTAGGGACCAGCCGAGAAAGGGGGAGGAAAAGAGCAGTATGATGGACAGAAAGGGAAACCGGAAAATAAAACGGCAATATGCACACCACATGCGTGAAGGTACAAATCAACACACCAGGGAAGAAGAGGAAGTGTTTACTATGTTTAACATGAAAGAGGCAAGGTGGGAAAGAGTCGATCCCATCACAACCCAGTTGGACTTAAATGGTAAAATGGTGCAGTTTGAAGTGGATACGGGATGTAGTGTGACAGTTCTGTCCAAGGCTGAGTATGGAAAGTTATGGCTAAATGAAGCTCAGAAGCTGCGGGACTGTTCAGTGACTTTGAAAACATATACAGGTGAAACAGTTCCCACACTGGGGATGGCCAAAGTAACTGTAAAACATAAAGATAAAGTCAAACAGTTGCCAGTCATGGTGGTAGCAGGTAATGGACCAAACCTGTTAGGCCGGGCGTGGCTAAAGGAGCTGGAAATGGGTTGTCTACGGCTCCATAAAGTAGAACAGCAGGGGTTGGCCTTGCAAGATGTGCTGGAGAACAATGAAGACGTGTTTAAAGAGGAACTGGGGACCTGGAGGGGTCCACCAGCAAAGATACACGTTAAAGAAAATGCAACGCACAGATTTTACAAACCCCGACCCGTACCATACGCAATGAAGAAGAAAGTGGAGACTGAGTTGGAGCGACTCACCAAGCAAGGTATAATTGAACCAGTGAAGTTTTCGGAATGGGCGGCACCAATTGTTCCAGTATTAAAGCCAGATAATACTGTACGCATATGTGGTGACTACAAGCTAACAGTGAACCAAGTTTCGAAACTGGAGCAGTATCCATTACCCAAGGTGGAGGATGTATTTGAAAAGCTGTCAGGAGGTGAAAAGTTTAGTAAACTGGACCTCAGTCATGCATTTCAACAAGTAGTTCTGGAAGAAGGGTCAAAGGCATATGTCACCCTTAACACACACAAAGGGCTGTTCCAAGTCAATCGTTTACCCTTTGGTGTTTCCTCTAGTCCAGCTATTTTCCAGAGAATAATGGAGGGACTGGTGGCAGGAATTCCGAAGGTGGCTGTGTATCTGGACGACATCCTGTTGACGGGTAGGAACAATGGGGAGCATCTGGAGACGCTGAACGAGGTGCTAAGGCGACTGTGAGAGGCTGGTTTACAGGTGAAGAGGAGTAAATGTGCTTTCATGGCAACGGAAGCAGAGTTCCTGGGTTACAAGGTGGATGCCTCGGGCCTACACCCCCTGCCAGACAAGGTAAAAGCCATCCAAGAGGCACCTGCACCCACAAATGTTACAGAGCTGAAGGCCTATTTAGGCTTACTCAACTATTATAACAGGTTCCTACCAAATCTGTCAGTGCTGTTAGCTCCTTTACATAAACTGTTAAGGAAGGAGACCCTGTGGACGTGGCAGGAGGAACAAGACAAAGCGTTTGAGCAGTCCAAGGAACTAATGCAGTCTTCAGAGGTTTTGGTGCACTATGATAGTCACAAGGACTTAATTTTGTCATGTGATGCCTCACCTTATGGGTTAGGGGCCGTGTTGGCACACCGGATGCCAGATGGACAAGAAAGATCCATTGGGTTCATGTCACGAACCTTAACACCAGTGGAGTCAAACTATTCCCAGCTAGACAAAGAGGGTTTGGCTGTAATGTTTGGAATTAAGAGGTTCCACAAATACCTCTATGGCAGGAAGTTTATATTGTGGAAAGAAATATCCAGGAAATTGTTATGGCTAGGCTTGTATAGGCCCTAAGGCTGATAGCCTAGTATCACCCTATGAACCTATAGGTCTGTGTATGTCTGGCCATTGTTGACAGACTGTCAGGATTATGTACATGTTATTTGGGCTGTGTATGGAGGTGGGTAGATGTAAGTGTTATGGCTCCTTTTTTATCTGTCTGTGCATGCTGCTCCAGTGTCTGCTGATCTATTGTCTATATGCCTTTGTAGGGGCAGACTGTGACATGTCCTGTACTATGGTCAGGATTCAGACTACACTGAGAATTTGGCCATTATATGTAGGGGTAGTGTGCAACTGGAAAACTATTATGTATTTCTTCACACAGTCTGTATACTCTACTGTTCACCTGACCTACCAGTATGTTACTGTGACTGTGGTGGAATTGGTTTTGGGTATACACATTCACACTGGTGTCTGATGTTTGGTGCTGTAATATCCCTGTAATGCCTGTAATCCCAAAGGGGGATGACAACACATTCTTTGACATTGAGCTTAAGGCCATGGCTCTGACATGAGTCAGTGGTTTCAGTGAGGCCTTTCTGTAGGAGATCAACATCACTTGAGAAGGAAATAGCTCCCAACTTGCAATCATCTGCAAACATTGTCAGCCAGAGTCCCTTCATGTTGGCATGGACTTCAGAGAAGTTGATACCAAACAGGAGAGTACCCAGGACCAAACCCTGTGGAGCTCCACTTGTGACTGGTCGGCAGTCTGGCTTGGGGTCAGCAATTTTCACACTGTGGGTTCTATCTGTGAAACAGTTTGCAAGCCACCTACTGTTATAGGGGTTGATGCATAGCTTAGTGAGTTTATCTATGATTCATGAGTGGGGAATGTTATCAAAGGTATTGGCCAGCTTGAGTTAGGCTGTATGAACCACCATGCCTTCATCCACAGCTCTGGTGACTGGCTCAAAGAAGTCTACCAGGTTGATTGAACAGGCATGATCTACCCTTCACAAAAGCAAATTGTGTGGGATCCTGAGTCTGGAGATTTCTATATCCCTGTTTCTTAGGTCCATGACAATGCATTCCCTAGCTTTATACAACAGCCTTGTCAGGCTAATGGGTTAATACTTCTCAGGGTCTGTAGCCACCCCTCCTTTGTGGAGAGGGATAACTGTAGCAGTGCATCAGTCAGTAGAGTCAAAGCCTGAGGTGAGGCTGTGATTGGGCAGGGTACACCGATGACATGCCAGTTCACCCTGTACTTCATGCAGAAGACAGCCAGGGATATTGCCAGGTCCAATAGAAGCTGTATTCTTGGCCTTGGACAGTGATGTTTTAACCCAAGAAGCAGTACTACTGGGTGCCTGGCAGTGTACTGGTATTGTGATTGGTCCTTTGGGGTGGGGAGAGGAGTAAAGTTGCCACAGAATCTGTGTGCCAGTATATTGACAATATCTGTTGGCTCAGTATAGGAGGTCCCATTGTGCAGAAGGTCAGAGCACATGGTATTGCTGTGGAAATTCTTTACATAACTATAGGAGGCCTTGTGGTTGTCTTTATTGTGTGCTGCAATTCTGTTTTCACAGCTATCTTTAGAGTATTTGATGAGGAATCTCATCTTTCTGTTGAGGCTGATAAGGTTTTTTTCCAGTCTTGGGATGTCACCTTATTCCATAACAGTTTCATCCTTCTGTTGTAGAGTATCTTTAGGTAGGGGACCACCAGAATGGCTTCCTTTTTCTGGAGGGGAGCATCTTGTTTATAGGTTCATAGGGTCATACTAGGCTATCTGCCCTAGGGCATTTATAAGCCTAGCCAGAATGTGTTTGGCTTTCGCCACCCATTTTAAATTTATTTTGCTATGCCCTTTTTTGAGGTTAGTATACTGTGCCTCTGTCTAACAGTGACACAGAAGTGATAGCCGGGGTAAACCTACAATCTCCCATCCACTCATCAAGATTCCTCTTGAAGAGAGTCAAAGAGGGATTCTGCCTAACCTGGACTGGGATTTTATTCCAGAGTGAAGGGAGCCTCTGGGTTATGAATCTGTCCCTCCAGCATGTCCTATTTATTTCAGTGCTGAGGTTCAAGTCTCTTGAGCACGTAGCTCGATGGGATTTGGATTTTCTGAGGTGCAGCATGTCCATTAATTCCGGGTTGGACATGGCTTTATACGTCAGGCACAGATCGCCTCTGAACAGGCGGTATGCCACTGAGTAGAGCTGGAGTTTCTTTAACCGGGCAGCATATGGCATCTGTTTGACCCCTTTGATCCTCTTGGTGAGGTACATTTGGGGTCTTTCCAGTTGCTGCAGGTGTCTGGTAAGGTATATCCCAAAAGGGGCATTGTACTCAATTATGGGCCTGGTGAGGGATGAGTAAAGAGGCACGATGACGTCCCCTTATCTAGATGTGAATCCCTTCATGATTAGGTGGACTATATAAAATGTTTTTCTAACCACTTTGGCCACGTGGTTGTCAAATGAGAGATTGCTATCAACTTGGGTCCCCAGGTCCCTAATTACTTCTTCTGTACTTAATGGATTATCACCTATGTGGTAATTTGTGGGCACTTTGTTTTTGCCAAAGGGGATGACTATACACTTTTTGGCATTTAGCTTGAGGCCATGGCTCTGGCACTAGTTAACAAATGTAAAATAAATAAAATAAAATAAATAAATAGTTGTCTGTTTCTATGAGGCCCTTTTGGAGGATGCTTGTGTTGGCTGGAGAGTCGATTATGGCGCCCAGTTTGCAGTCATCTGCGAACTTGGTCAGCCACAGTCCTTCCGTGTTGGTCTGTACCTCTGAGAAATATATACCGAACAAAAGAGGTCCAAGGACTGAGCCTTGTGGGACACCACTTGTAACTGCTTTGGAGTCTGACATGGCTCCAGCAATTCTAACCATGTGGGTTCTGTCCTTGAGCCAGTTTGCAAACCATCTAGTGACATAGGGGTTTATATTTAAGCTGGTGAGCTTATCTATAATGCCCAAGTGGGGTATTGTATCAAAGGCTTTTGCAAGGTCCAGGTAGGCTGTGTGGACCACCTTCCCCTCGTCAATGGCCTTGGTGACTGTTTCAAAGAAATCAACCAGGTTTAAGAGGCAGGATCTGCCCTTAACAAAGCCGAACTGGGTAGGATCCAGTGTTTGTAGGTCCCCAATATCTTTATTTATGAGGTCCATGATGATCCTTTCCATAGCTTTGCAGACCAAGCTAGTCAGGCTTATGGGGCGATAGTTTCCAGGATCCGTTGAGGCACCACCTTTATGGAGAGGGACCACTGTTGCTGTACGCCACTCTTTGGGCACATATCCTGTAGTAAGGCTGAGATTGAACAGTAGTTTTATGTTTGGGTTTAGCTCTTCTTGGAGTTCATGTAGGACACAGCCCGGGACACCGTCTGGTCCCATTGATGCTGTGTTTTTTGCTTTGGAGAGGGCGGCTCTTACCTGAGCATCTGAGATGTCACGGGGGCAGCACTCTTCTGGGATAGATATTTGCCTTTTTGGTGAGGGGGGGAGTTTGCGCTGAACCTGTCAGCTAGGATGTTGGCAATGTCTGTGGGTTCAGTGTATTTTTTGTCATTTTGGACTAATTCTGAGCATATCTGGGAATTACCACCCAGGTTCCTAACATAACTAAAGAAAGCCTTGTGATTATCCTTAGTGTCCTGTGCAATTTTTCTCTCGAAGCTGGCCTTAGACAATTTTATGTGTGCCCGTAGTTTTTTGCTAATACTGATCAGTGATGCCTTCCCTTTTTGGGATTTTGCTCTATCATTTAGTAGCTTCCTCCTTCTATTGTATAGTTTGTTTATGGCTGGGGTCCACCAGACAGGACGTCTGCCTTTGGAGGATTAGGTCTTGGTTTTATTTGGGATCGCATGATCCATGCATTCTTGAAGGTGTTCATAGAATGCGTTTATAAAGGATTCTGTGGTCTGGGCTGTATTTTCCACAGGCTTTGAAGGATTCCACCTCAGTTTTGAGGAGTGTGAAATTTGCTTTAGAGAAGTTTTTCACTGTGGTTTTCTGGGCAGGGGGTGGGGTCGGGATGTGAATATCCAGTGAGATTAGTTTATGGTCTGATCTTACCAGTGAGGGATACACTTCTGGTCTGGAGCATAGAGTCCCCATGTTGGTGATGATCAGGTCCAGTATGTTTTCCCCTCTTGTGGGAGTGGTAACAAGTTGTTCCATAGCATTTGAGTTTATAAATTCTAGGAACCTTTGGGCTAGGGTGTTGGAGCTAGAGTAATGCTCCCAGTCTATGTTTAGGTAGTTGAAGTCGCCCAATATAATGGTGTTTGGAGAGACCTTCATATTTTCCAGTGTTCTCAGGAAGGCTGAGTGGGGTTCCTGGGTTTGGGAGGGTGGTCTGTAGCAGGCTATAAACTGGAAGGCAGTTTTACCCACTGTTAGTTGCACACGGATAGTCTCTGATGCTTCGTGCTTTGCCACCAACCTGGAGGTGTGGGTATCTTTGATGAATATCAATACTCCCCTCCTTTTGTGGTTTGGTCCAAGTTTTGGGGCCGAAAAGCATGGTATGAGGTATAACCAGGTAGTGCTGGGGTGCTCTCGGGAGCCCTGAACCAGGTTTCTGTTACTGCACAGATATCGATGTTCTCCATGCTAAGATGAGTTTTGAGTGCGTGCATCTTGTGGTTTAGACTTCTGGCGTTGAGTAGCATTACTCTTAGTTTCTTATCCCTTGTGATACCTATGGAGGTGGGTTTGTCTTTTGAGCCTTGCCTAAAAAAGGCACTATGGGGGTAGCAAGAGCCTTTGCCAATATCCGAAAGCCCAGGGGTGACAGGTGCAAGCCGTCCCTAGCGAAGCATCGTGGCTTGTCGAGCATATCATCCCAAGCTGACAGGCATTGGATCCACTTTGAATGACACCAGTACTTAAGCCAATTGTTGAAATTGATCATCTTGTCTTCATATTGTGGCATCATTCTTGGTGAGGGTAAGATGCTACTCAAGGTCAGGGTCATACCGGCCTGGGCTACAGACTCAGAGAGCTCCTTTATGTCTCTTTTCATGTAGTCCAGGGAGGTACATCTCAGGGCATTCACACCAGCATGGACAATGACTGAGTCATATTTGTACTTGCCTTGGAGTGACCTGAGTGCTTGTGTTGTGTGGCGGATCCTAGCACCCGACAGGCTGCTCACCGTGACCCTCTCCTTGTTCAGCCTGGTGAGCGGGACGTCAGTGTGCCTGACGATAGAGTCACCTATTACAAATGTATCAGGTGTGTTGTTTAGTCTTAAGGGCTGTGACTGTTCGGCACACTGGCTTTGTGAGATATGTGTTGCACGTGTTTTGTTTTGGGGTAGCGGCTGCTTGGGTGTCTGCTTTGGAGGTCTCTGCTGCTTCAGCAGATCTTTATTTAGAGCCTCCGAGTATGTTTTTGTGTGATTATGTGTTTGGTTTGCTGTTGTGGTAGGTCTATGTGAGACTGGAATTGTAGTGAGTGTGGTTTCCTTCTCCTCCTGACTGGTTATGCCAGTACTGAGTTGAGAGAGCTTAGCCTCCAGTTTGGCTATATGGTTGCATCTCTCACATGTGTTGGAATTTGTTGGGAGGAGGAGAGGGTTGTCTGTGTACATGAGGCAGTTGTAACATTGCCTCAAGATTCCCAGATTCACCAGCTGGACCAGAGAGGAGATTGACAACTGACCTTTGGACATGCTAGAATAATATTGGGAATTCCTTAATAATTGAAAACCAGGGCCAGTGGGGAGTGAGGGTGTAATGCTTTTAATTTTTGGTGCTGACTTATATAATTGCTTTAGTGAGCAAGTGCCAGGTAACTTAAGTGCAATGTGTTACAGGTAAATTAAATGCAAAAATGACAAACAGTAACTTTCTTTCAAGTGAAACAAGGAAATAAGTACAGTAAGCAATGCAGATATCACTAGTGATCCACAGAAGCGCTGAGAAGCCGTGTATTAGGTGGAATTAGCGTTCCAGGGAAATAACAAGCAAACAAACAACAAGCATATAAACAAAGCAAGATTCAGCAGGCCTGGATCTAGTCTATGCTACAGCAAACAAGGTGTACCAATTTCAGTAAGATACAGGTCAAATATTCAGGCACTATAAACCTTTAACCAGAAATTCCCAGCTCAGAAGGGCAGAGTTCAGCCTCTTCTCCCACAAGAGTGCAGACCACAAACCTTCTTAATGTAAAATAACTGGCCTGAAGCCCAAGTGCTTAAACCAGAACTAATACACTTTAAGAATAACAGACACTGGGCTCTCAATCAGCAGTTCCCAACTTAGAAGGATGAAAGCTACCTGTCCTGCCACCACAGTGCATGCCACAAACCTTCCTAATGTAAAACAACTGGTCTGAAGCCCAAGTGCTTAATCCAAAAGACTTAGAATGATAGCTACACTTTAATCAAGTTACTACCAAGCAGTAATAAATACAATTGAATACTTTAGAGAATGCCTGGATTAGTGCTCAAGTTACACAAACAAAGCTAGATCCAGCAGGCCCGAATCCAGTCTATGCCACAGCAAACAAGGCGCACCAACTTCAGTAAGAAGCAGTTCAGATATGCATGCACTATAAGCCTTCAACCAGAAATTCCCAGCTCAGAAGGGCAGAGTCCAGCCTCTCCTCCCACAAGAGTGCAGACCACGAACCCTCTTAATGTAAAATAACTGGCCTGAAAGCCCGAGTGCTTAAACCAGAATTAATACACTTTTAGAATAACAGACACTGAGCCCTCAATCAGCAGTTCCCAACCTAGAAGGATGTAAGCTACCTGTTCTGCCACTACAGTGCAGACCACAAACCCTCTCAGTGCAAAACAACTGGTCCGAAGCCAAGTGTTTAAACCAAAAGGCTTAGAATGAGTTATACCAAGCAGTAATAAATACAATTGAGTACTTTTAAGATGATGCAAAAGTAAAAAAGTAGGTAGAAACACAAGTACAGTAAAAGCAGATGAAATTTTTTTTTTTCTGAACAAGTGCTGAGATCAAAGAAACAGATTT